>NC_143560.1:36396666-36704583 GCF_054136105.1 Typopeltis vanoorti
TATTTTGCTCTTGTCATTGAAATAGATTTTTTTCTTTTTTTTTTTGTATATATGCCGCCCATGTAAATGTGTCGCCCCAAACAAGCACGGTTTTGTTGGTGCATAGAGAAAGGTTATGTAAAACTGATCGAACGATGTACATCTAAATCTCAACCAAACTGACATCCATCTTTATATATGGATGTAGGATAGAAACTACCCTATCATTGGCACCGTCAAGTTTTTATTAAGCTACACTTCTTGACCGTAACAGGCCACTGTGCCAAACATGCTAAGGAGAAGATGATGTAGGGCTATATACGATACGCATAACCAGTAATCTGAATGCAAGGTACCAGATTCGCAAAAATATCGTTTATTTATATAATATGGGATGATTATAATAAATTACATACTTATATTTTTTATGAGCAGTTCTTAGATGTGCGAAACCAGATTGCATCTAAATAGCATTTTCCAAATACTGTCTACAGAAGTGTTTGAGATGTTCAGGCATTTTTGAGACTGCACGCCTTTCATTTTCAATTTCTATCTATTACTATGGTAAAAGGAAACTCCATTTGGAGTCAACCAGGAATACATCAATCGGTTATTCACCAAATGTCTGATCATGGGAGTTGGATAGTGTGGCTTTGCGTTTTCTTGTTAAATATGCGGTTGAAACAAGCTCATAGGAAACAGATTTGCGTACCAGCCATGCCACCATTAAAAAACCATTAACTGACACAATAATGTAACTTATTCCACCTTTCTCCATTAATATGTACTCAGATAGCGGGAAAATGTATCCTCTAAGAAAACGTTCTTACGAAGGTACATTATAGAGGCTTCCTGAATGTATGTAGGTAGTAGATAAAGAGCATTTCCTAGTATGAAACCACTGCTTCGTTTATTGGCGAGATAAGGAGGAATTGGAAAAAAAGTCCCATATTTAGCTACGGCAGATCAGGATAATCTAAGCCTTAACCAATCCACAGTGTTAATGTACGATAGGTTTATAAGCTTTTGTGGATGGGATTGTCGATATATAATATTAACGTGTGAATTTCTTTTTAATGCTATACAGAAATTTCAGTGTTCGTAGTCTGAAAAAGAAATATCCCCGTCGATGCCTATTCTGCCGACCAACGAACTGACTTTCCCAGCTATGCTCGTCGGGATTTTCTGTGTCAGTTACTCCCGAGAATACAATGGCTCTCTAATGGAGGTCTTTGGACATGATGAGAATATTTTATCATTCCCAGAAGACAGCGTCAGGAAAGACACGTTTCGAGGTACTGTTCACGCAAATTTGAAGTTAGGTTGTGTCGTTAACAGAACTTTGTTTCCTAATATCGTCAAGCTGTGAGTATGTGTGTGTGTTAAGCCAAGAAAACCTGTTGATGCTGCACAATGATCAAGATATATTTCGAAGCGGATATTTTGTGATCACACCTTATTATTTCCGTTACTGATATGCACTGAGTCCTTTCTGCTAGTCTATATATTCTTATTCTTTGAGGGAAGTGTGATTTCAACGAATACTTCTTTTTTTTTTTTTTTCGTAAGATGAATTGGGGATGTGCACAACATTTTGACCGAGAGTTTGGGCATTCGTAAATTGAATTCGCTATTTGTTCCCCACAAGTTGACCGACGACAAAAAAAAATGTCGTCATTAAAACGGCTCGTAAGGACTCAAACTTCCTTGAAATAATCGTTACTGGTGACGAAACGTAGTGTTTTGAGTATGAGCCCGAAACAAAGCACCAGAGTGCTGAGTGGAGACCACCAGAAGAGAGGCATCCGAAAAAAAGTCGCTTGGAGAACTCAAAAGTAAAGACAATGCTGATTTGTTTCTACGATTCCAAGGGCATTATCCACAAAGAATTCGTTTCGCCTTGCCAAACGGTCAGTGGTGAGTTTTATCTCGAAGTTTTGAAGCGATTGATAGCGAGAATGCGTCGCGTACGGCATGAATATCGTGACGACCGACCGTTCGTCAAAAGACACTGTCACACTTGGCACTATAACTCGGCTTCTAATGAAACGAATGTCATAATCAGTTGATACAACACTAGTGAAGGTTGCCGCTTTCGACAACAAAAAGATACAACAGGTGGCGCCACTAATCTCTTCTATTTTCGAAAAGTTCGGTTTCTTTTTGAACAGAGGGTGTAGAACAGAGAATTAATGTGAACTAAGTTATGTGAAGAGATAAAAAGATTTAATACAAATAAGAATTATAAGCACAAAAAAGCACCTGAAGAACAATGAAAACATCCCTCACCCACAGATATTCCCAGATATCATCCATACCACAGTGTTGGTTGGAGAATGGAAACACTATCCACCATACCCACTAGGTCATCAGTAGATAGCGCCCATAAATACCGTACGTGTAATCGCCAACAATGCATGCAGATTTGTCTGTGATATTCGGTAAATTTTTTTTTCTCTAGCTTTTTCTTTCTTTCTTTCTTTCTTTCTTCTTCTTCTTCTTCTTTTTTTTTTTTTTTTCATTAGCCTCAGTCGATTGTCAATTACTCACCTTACCGGCCATTATGGATCAAATACGCATCCTCATACGCTTCGTATCCATCATATATTTCAATGTAATATCAATGGTATTATAATTTTTATATGCACTTCGCATCCGTGATAACATTGATGTCTAGTGTAACACAGTTTTATTTACTAACAAAAGATGCAATTAATCCTAAGCTATTTATAGGTTGTGTTGCAGCCGAAAAGGATTCTGCTAGATAGACCACAAACCGAATTGTTGAAAGACGCACAATTCATGTTTATCCAATAGTTGGTAATGCAACCTCACTCATCTTTTTGTAACTATAACTTTAATCAGGATCCAGAACTCTTTGTGCTTCACTCATCAAGGTCGCATCTTTACAACTATGGCTGTAATGATGTGACCAACTAGGGTCGATACAACTGAGGCGAATGTATTATGTCTAGTAATTTTGTTCTTCTGTCTGGTTTGCCTTTTTTACAAAAAAACTGGAGTTTCCGGGAGGAAAAATCCTGCTAATTCTGATGATGACGATGACTTACGATGTTTAAGCGTCTAGTCAGAACAATCAAACTGCCATGTAAGTGGAATGCATATATATCTCTGACCTGGTTGGTTAGTCGAGTGGTTAGCGTACTGTCTTCAACACCATCAGGCTGGGGGTTTGAATTTGCCATGGGCATGGATTGTTGTGATTATCTTTAGGTGGGTGATGAATTTCCATTACCCGGGTGTGAGACCAGGCACCTATTGGAGGCCTGAAGTGGATTGAAAAAGTTCCGTTTGGTCTCTAGGACAGAGTTTCCAAATTATTAAAAAAATAAAAATATAAAGAACGAAATAGAGATCCTTAGCTTGTCCACGTACGGACATCTATAGATTTCTAACTTGTCGATTAGATAAGAGCAAATTGCTCCTGATGGTTTCATACACTTAATGATAAATATACATAGTCAAGTAATAATAACAATGACTTCTCACAGAAAGCTATCGTGACTGAGTAAATAAAAACCATTTCCAACAAAAACTAAGGTACCTGAATACGAAGTATTCTTTCGAATGTTTATGGCTTTCTTAAATTGATCTAAAAGTATCTGTATACTTTCCTTGGTTGACTGCTCTTTAATCCGAATTAATATCTATGGTTTGCGATTCCGGTGAATAGGAAAAAATATCACGTAAATTAATTTGTTCGTTGCTTATACAGCTTTTTTAGATTTCGAACAAATCTCCCCTTTTTTCGCCTTGTCTCTAAGATTTATGCAGCCTACAAAATCGAAGGCTTTCTTCATAAGAGAAGGTATTCATTCTAAATATCAATTTGGTCTCACCTCCATATCTTCTTCAGCATATCTTCGTTAAGATAAACTCGAAACTTAAATACAATACGCAGTAATGTCTAACCATTGTTTTGTAGTATCCCGAGGTCCTTTTAATCCTCTACTTTTGGAGGGTTTCTGGAATGATACTTTTAAAGAGATATAAAGCTGTTGACAGCTGAACACTTCCCATTTATCGCTCAATATTTGTGTCCAGTTTTATTCCCTCGTGTTCTCTCTGACCATCAATTTTCCTTGAAAAATTATATACCTTACTTTTAGCTTTCACCATGGAAACCTTATAACAAATACTTCAGAGAATGGTACTGTGAGCAATACCCATGAGTTAGCTCGGTAACTCGAAGGTTAATTATATCAGAGTGGTTCCTTAATAAGTATCAGGTTTAGTGTATTCTCTCCTCTTTGGGCAAGTTTTACATGTTTATGCAAAACACAGTTGTCTAACACGAACCAAATAGGCATGCCACAGTTCCCAGCCAATATCCGGGTAATCGAAATCTCCCATTATTCGACATTAACAACAGGCGAGTGGCTAGCAACGAAATGACAAACCAGTGTATTAAATCATGTTAAAAGAATCAACCATTCCTATTTTTAGTTAGCCAATTTAATACGAAATATAAATGAATAACATTGTAAAGGGGCATTTGAAGCATTAAACTACAAAGAAGGAAAAGAAATCCAGTCGTCCAAGAAGACACACATGGATTACACGCATGCAATTTATAAATCATTAATATTCTTTCTAATCTCTTATGTTATAAACGAAATAGATACACGTAGAGAGAGTTGTGTATTTAAATATGCAATGAACAAACGTTCCCCTTATTTTTAATTCATTTCCCTTATAATGGTATGATTTCTGAAATATGCTTTGACGTACTTATCTTATTATTCATTCATGCTCAGGTTCATTTATTTTACATGGCATTAATCGCTCCGCCTGAGTATCATTAAGCTTATCTGCTCCACTGAAGGTCACTCAACGATCAAATATAATCTGCTTACTACTGCTGTATTATCAATATCGGTAGAATTGTTTCCTCTTTTGATGACTCAGATGTATTACATTCGCCAGGAAGCACGCATTTCGACACAATAGATATTCTCTCTCTCTCTCTCTCTCTCTCTCTCCTCGTGCAATCTGAAAGTATGTCAGTTTAGGCTCTAATAGACAATCACCAATGTAAACAGAGGCGCCCTATTAGCATTATCCGTTGGATGAGTTTGACCTGCCTCCATTGCAATTTTCGTCCTTGTTTTGTGGGCGCTGATTGGTCAAGTTTTGTTTCAATAAATATATGGACATGCGAATTCCAGGATTAAATTACATTAGTCAAGAATTATTTAGAATTCGTATGTCCCACATAACAAGGATTAAAAAAAAAAAAAAAACTCCAAATGCACGAGTAGGTTTTAAAGAAAACGTAGGTTGCAAGGAGCATATCACTGCCTGAATTTTTCTTAATAAACTTTTACTTTTTTTTTTTTTTTATTCTCATACATCGGCATCTAGAACGGTTTACCACATTTTTAATATATGTAACAACAATGATCCGCGCTCAAAAAAAAAAAAAAGTAACATGACAAGCTTCATCTCCGTGCTGTGCATCCAAACTTTTGCATTTATTAATTGCATTTTTTTTGTATTTTTTAATTATCTGAACACGGACTTAAATTCATTCCTTTTGTTTTTACTGAATAAACAGGAAACTATTCTATAAATATACAGAATCATTTCTGATTGTTTCTTCTTTCTTTTTATCTTAAACTCTACTCGTTTCGCTATCATAGGTAATGCGAAGCTTGACCAAGAAATTTTTACACTCTCACGTAAAAAGTTAAAGAGAGATTTCCTTAAAAAGTACAACACAGTTACCTCATGTCTTTACAAGTCTCCCCTAAGCTGTTTTCTTGAAGTATTCTATTTATGTATTTATTGACAGTATTCCTGTATATATATTCCTGTATTTATATGGTCTCTACAATGGAGTTTTTAGATCAGATGAAAAATTAATAAAAATATAAACTTAATAAAAAAAAAACTGTTAGCTAATCGACCATGCTAATGGGCTATATATGTTCACAATCTTTTCTGGGTGGAAATCTCGTGAACAAATTATATATATATATATATATATATATCCTAATTAGTAGCCAAGAAAGTTCTTGGAAAAGTGCTTACAGAAGTAGTCCAGGGACAAAGTGGAGTAGTTTGAGTTGACGATATACTGTGAGTATTTAAATGCCAAGTGGACATCTGAACATGTTTCTCTGATAAAGAAACCAATTATACAAACACGTGAAATGCATACTGGAGTTCAAAGAGAATAAAGTCGTTTCCAATGTTGACTAAGCGAACAGAAGAATGACTATCTTTATAAGAGCACTTGTAGGATCATCTGAAAAAATGGGATTGATTAGAATGTACATCTAGAAATCTTGTTGGAAGACTAAAGGAAGAAAAACAAACAATTTCTTTGAAGTATTAACGGATAAAACAAAAGATAAACACACACACACAACACAATAAATAATTGTAATAAAATTCAAAATTCATTCAAAGAAAGACTCGTGGAAATTGAGACAAGAAAGCACTAAAATATAAGTGTGTGTGTGTGACGTCACATACACGGTATAAATATCTTCCCTAATAGCCATCTCCCAACAGCAACAAACGATCGTACTTGGGGGAAAACCCCAATTAACCGGAAAGATCAGTAAACGCCGCGTTAGAGACGAGATGGTGGAAAGAATGGTTAGAACGAAGTGAGGAAGCTGTTATCTAAGGAAGCAAATCTCTTTAATGCTTTTTTTCTCCTTTTTTTTATTTATTTTTTCTTTTCTTAGACGCGTTGGCTGCTGACTTCTTATCTTGCGTGTGATAGTTACGGCGTTCGCTTACCCGTAGGCTAGAAGGTTGGAAGACTGTAAATGTGGTAAAGGTGACCTGCCATTACCTTAGGGAGTTGCTTTGTGACTTGGTAGAAAACGCATCTGTAAGATTCTACGTCATATCCATCACGAAGAAACAACATCTTCTAAGCACGGTCCTAATCCCTCGGGTCTCCTCCCCCTTCTTCCTACTGGTTCCCAGTAGATTTCCCCGGGTATACAGAGCCATGGTGGCAACAGCGGCACGCGTATTATGATGGGAAGGCTTAGAGAACAGAGTCAACGCTTTGTTTAGAAGCGCCTAAGGAAGGAGCAAGTTAAGTGTCAAGTTATTTTGAAACTATGTGGAATCACAATAGCTCTTGGGTTGATGAATAATATTAGCATATACTCTATTATAAAAAATGGGATGCACTTAAAAAAAGTGTCATTAAATTTCGGATGAAATAAATATTTTAGCTCATAACTAATGAATTTTGCTAACCGCCATCTTTATTGACATATATGGCAATACCAAATGACAAATACGACTCGCTGCCCACACACACACTAGGCCCTTCTTTCTGTAGCATTAGTACAGATGTATTATATAAATTTGTTGATAAGACAACATTTATTTTACTAATGATATTCTATCTTTTTCAATTTAGCTACTTGAATACAAATTCTGCCCTACGGTTCTTCTTTATGAACTGGTCAGTAACATCGTCATAAAAAAGTTAGTTGTAACTTAATTTTCCCAAGCAACACGCACACTTGTAAAAGCTGGCTGAAGCTCACTGGCTAGAGCTACTTTGACTGCGTATGGCCTGTGTTTAAGACGACGTGAAGGAAGTGGAAATGGCTATGCGCGCACGTGAAATCATAGTGCTGTAGCGAGGACCTGGAAGCTCCCAAAACCGAGCAAGCCGAGGGAGCTTTGAATAGACGAGCAAGCATCGGCCTTCGATACACAACGCAAAGCTCAATTATTGCCGCGCAAGCTTAAAACGTCTTCTGTCTACAAAAATAAAAGCCTAAATGGAATGCTTATAAATGCATGCCTTTATTAACAAATAAATATTACTTCTTTCTCAAGTAATGCGCAGCAAGCATGGAGAATTTGCTCCTACCAAACAAATACAAAAAATAAAATAAAATAATACGAAATTCCGTCTCTCTTTCATTCATCTTACAGTCTCCCTAAAAGTGTGCCCCCCCCCCCATGACTACAACCCGAGATATAAGGCAAACAAAAACATTCATTTTCTACTGCAGATATTGTCCTAACGACACTAACAAGCACAAGGTGGTATTGAGATTTAGTGCACTTGTTAATAATGATAACAATAACAAGCATTGGAATGATAACGATGATCATAAAACAAACAACAAAAAAAAAAGTTTGGGGCTTAACTTACATGATTATAATCATGAATGACTACATTCATTGTATTTTCGAGAAAAAAAGGAAAATTAATATTTAGCTTAGAAATAACGAAAGATTCTGCTCCACCAAACAGTTATCATTACTTCATAACGAAGATACTGAATAAATTTTGCTGTTATGCTAATTTTAATTAATATAAAGTGAAATCTCGCTGCCTTATTCGCGTATCTCAACGCATAGATACAAATCACTATTTACTTCGCACAAAAGGTATTTGGTAACTAATGGATGCCATTAGAGGCAAGCGGAAGACGTCATAAATAAAGAAACATATCATCCAAAGCGTCAGAATAAAATTTTCAGATAGTACAATTTCTCTTGCAGACATATGAGAACGAGAGTGTCCATGCATCCGATTTATTAGGAATGTTATCCCGGCATTATATCTGTCCACTTGTGGAGATAGATGTCAGGCAATAAGATCCGTAGTCGTATAATAAGCATTTCGATATCAGCCATACTTTCCCCTGTTAGGAACGTCCCAGGTTTTATGATCATATGGCATCTCGTTGCCTTAACAACCACGATTATCCCGAGTAACATTAGCCGATAAATATGCCCAAGAGAGGCTACCAAAAGAACTGCATTGCCATCCAATACCCCGGTGTTTGTGATAATGATCAATCTGTATTTATGATCGTGTGATTGGGAGTTAAAGACAGCGCATCCCACTTCTCAGTGATATGTGTTTTCTTCATAAATTAGAGTGTATACAAGAAAGCAGACAAAAAACAGGTATGGAAATAATTGCCATACCAAGAAAACATTTCTGCTTTATGTAGTTTATTTATTGATGTTTGTAAACTATATTTTTATAAAAATATGGCTTCGAATTTTTGTTGCATGTTGACACGAAAAAATAGTTCTATCGTAATCAAAATTGAGATAACTCAAATATTATTAGTGGAACTGTGTTCCAGCCACGCCTGCGTCGATAATAATGATACTCTGTTGGAAAGTTTTTCCTGTCTAAAATCAAACTGACTGAGCTACGGAAGCTCCCATCATAGGTGTTTCGGTGGTAATTTCCAAAAAAGTCCAACTCTTCAGATAAAAATTAAGTTTTTTTTTTTTTTTTCATTTTTGCAAAAGATGTCAAATGAATAAATAACTCCAAGTAATGTGAACAGAATGAAAGTAAAGTCAAACCTGGTCACGAGATTAATTGTGAAACACGCAATGGTTACCTTAGCAACAGATATGATAATTGAAGACTGTCTCATACTATTGAATAGTGGAGATGTTTAGTGATTAACAAAAATACTCCGAATAGTAAAACAAAATTAAACAGTTATGTAATGACATGCAACCAAATACTTGTTTTTCTTCTTGCTATTTCGTCTTTCATTTGCTTTCTGATGTTGGGAAAATGCAAATGAGTTTTTCTTGGGTTATGTAACTGTAGTACACATCAAAGAAATTCTGCAAATAGAACGGTAAAGCTGAATCATTCCACTTATACGATGCTATTTCAGAATACACTTTGCATGATGAGTGCAACAGCCTCGCTATAAGAGGAAGAATAACGCTTTAAGCTGGTTCAACGAAGTGAATTAAGTATTTTTAAGTCTCTCTCTTGTTGCTACTCGCTAATATCTAGCCAATTAAGCTAAGAGCTAACAGCAGATAATTGAACCGATAACGTTAATGGACTTTAGTGGGGGTCTCGCTCCCGAAACTTATATTCTACAGCAAACCTCCATCATTATCACACAAACACACGGTTCCGGCTTCCACACCCAAACTCCTGCTAATGAACTAAATGGAATTCTTTTAACAAAACGTGCATCGTCGCATCTGTAAAACTAGAACACATGCAACGATTTTAAGAAGACTATTATAGTTTTTAGGATGCCCTGTAAAGAAGTGGTTGTAGACAACTGGATGAATAATTGATAAAAATATCTTTAAGTGGTTTCTGAAGTTTTTTAGTTTGTAATGATAAATCTCTTAGACCGATGTAACGACCCATGTTCTTATGATGCTCCTTACTGCCACCTACTCCTTTAATTGACTTTAAAATAAATTTATATCCATTGATTGAAACGCATCTAGTGCAGGAGTTAATAACTCATTTTTCGTATCTATCTAGGACGGACTCGTAGACTATTTAATGATAGCCTCCGGTTAAAGTTTTTTTTTTTTAACTCATTCTTTCTTATATTAATGTCTTAATCTTATTCTCTTTTTTTTTCTTTTCTCTATTTTTGATTTATTACTTCAATTCTTTCGACTTTTTAGCTTTATTGAATTTGTTTTATTAAATTCAATTATAACATTCAGAAAAGTCTAGAGGAAGCAAAGATTTATGAAATGATTCTTGCCAAGAAGCCTCATCCATCCAGGAAGCCACTCTTTTCATTGGCTAACTCTTTGTGTATATGTATGTAACTTCGTTAGCTGACGTTGACATTAATGGCGAAACAAGATGCTTTTCATATTCCCCGCTATCTGTTACGACTACAGTGAGGGGAAATTTTTGGGGGCAGTTTGCTCGCCCTGAATGAGCATGGAGATTATGCATCGCTACAGGAAGTTAAAATGGCTTAAAATTGAACTACAGGAAATAAAAAGACAACGAATATATGTTTAAATATATATCCGTTGCATCGTTAGATGAATCTGACTTAATATAATATAAAGTAGTCAGATTTAAGAAAAAAAAAGGTGTTTGAACTTACATCTCTTTCCCAAGAGATAAGTATAAAAAAACCTCACGAATACTCGTCAGTGATAATTAAAATAACTAAATAATAATATTATTAAAGAAATATAAACATTTTTCTATTCATGTACACAATTTGAATCCAATTTACAACTTCGGTTCTTATAGTACATATTCAGTTACCATAGCAATGTTGCAGTAAGAGTATATCCGCGCATCTCACATATGGCATCAGTATTTATGTAGTACAGAGAGAAATATATATAATTCATGTACCATGTTTTACTTGGTGCATAGCAGATAAATACCCAAGAGTGTTGAAATCTGTTTACATTAAATTGCCTGAGAGAATGCTGAAAGTTATCTAGCCATTTAATAATAACACCACCAGCGAGCTATCAAACTGTGACAATGCCTCCTTTTATAATGTTCTTCCATCAATCTACCGGCGTTTGTTGATCGAATTAGATTAATTTCGCACACTCACTTAGGACCGAACAAATATCTCCGAAGATTTTTAAGGAGATTTCTTATTCTTATCGGAGCGCTTTTACCAGAAATAACGTAAAAGCTAAGCCTCCGGGGATTTTTGCAGAAATAGAGACTCTGGTGAAAGCCTATTACGAGCACGAACGAAATAGCTATTTCCTGCCTTCAGCTTCTCACATTAAAAAAAAGAAAGATATCAGTAATTACTAACATAATCCCCTGTATTTGTTGTTTTGACATCTCTCTCGTGTGTGTGATGTCGTGTAATCCTGGTACACTGACGGATGGGTAGCAGAGGGAAAACTGATCACTGAGATAAAAGCTTCATGAAGTTATAATTTAGTTTACAGAGGGCGCAACTGTTTAACCATATAGTTTCCCTGGAAATTTTCTAAAGCCAGAAATAAAAAAAATTTAATAAACTATTTATCTTCTTTTGGGTTTAGTTTTTTTTATGGACAGGTTAATATTCTTTTGTTTACGGAATTTTTCTTTGGATCGCAGATTATTTCTTTTATTTTGACATACGCAGATCTAATCTTTTTGTTACGCATGCAAATACGAAAATAAAAAAAAAATAATAAAAACATTATGTAGGTACTAAATGACGCGTCTTTTTGAGACAGAATAAGTTAGTATGTAAGAAACAAACCACGAATTGCTTCAATTAGCGAGAGGATCCAAACTAGGAATTTTTTTCACTCGAAAGATATTCATCGATTAATTATAGACAAAGGAAATCAAGAAACGAAGAAGTTAAAAACAAATATATTTGTTGCACTGAGCACAACGGGTCCACCACTTATGATGCACGATCTCGATCATCAACAGCACTTAGAATTAGCCAAATTCAACTCTGTCAGTCAAGTAAGCGATCAGAGATACCTTCATTCCTTCGAAGTGTTTATTTATCTTCTTTTTTGTTCTAAATTACTCATAAAAACTTCGTGGGTTTCGTTCCTATTTAATATTCCAAAAGCTCATTTCAGCACCACTTTTAATATATTAAAAAAATTCAACTTCACTCAATAGATTTTACGCAAATAGATTGTTCTTATCGAAGGTCACTATAAGAAACTGTTTCAAATTGCCCCTGTTCGTTTTCCTTAATCATCTGCTCATTTTTTTTACCCCTTTTTCCTTAATTAGATTGTCTGGTCTTTTTTTTAAAGTCTACATTAATCAAGTTACACTGAGTATATTAACTAGAACAGTCAGCAGGTTGTATAAAAGTCCGTGTGTTATTCTTTCCCGCCCTCGAAAATTCAATTATTAGTTTTTGCCCATCTCTAGTACCCCCCCCCCCACACACACACACCATTTAGTTGAATTGGTTCACAGAGAATACGTCAAAGAGTCCTTTCGTAGGCAAACAAAATGCCAAAAAAGATACATCTCTGGAGGCTAAAAGTACTTACATTTATTTTTACATAATACATTAACACCGGTGATAATTATGATGAATAGATGAAAAAAAAATCTTTAATAAAATGGAATTCGTGCGTGAGTGTGTAATTTTTGTTCAAAACAAAGCGATATTTTTTTTTTTTTTACAAAATTTCTATTTAGATAATGAACCTAATGCATTTGAAATTACAAAGGAGAAATTTTTTTTTTATCGCTAAAATTTAATGCTTTATACGATTGCAACGTGCCCTGTTAAATATAAGATTCCATTTAGCAGTTTCTTCTTGCAGAGGAGCATCATAAGAATATATAACCAAAATCAGTAAAGAAAATAACCAAATATTTTAGAAATAAAAGAAATAAATCATTAAAAAAAAAACAAAAAAATAAAAATAAAAATAATTGCAAGTATATTTCGTAATCCCATTTTTGTATCGTGACGTCATTCACTATCACAACAATCGATTTTCAGCTTGCATTATACAGCTATTGTCAATATTAACACATAATTGTATATTGCTCTAATCATCATTATTACTGTAATCTTTTGGGTCTAATTTGTGTAAAATTGAAATTAGAATTGAAAAGATGCGACAAATTTGTGGTGGAAACACTAAATACTAACTTTCTTTAAATTTATAGTGGATTTATTATTTTTTATAATTTTTAAATGCAAAAATAGCAATAGCACTAAATAGAATATATTTATTTTTCTACTATATAATATTTAATATTAATTCTTATATTTAAGAATATTATTATCAATATATTAAAACCAAAATAAAATCACAGGAAAGACACTCGCCAAACCAAACATCGCTCCGAACACAAAATAAAAAAAATAAAATAATAATAAAAAAAAATCTCCACAGACTACAAGTTCAATATCTACTTTCCCTCATGAGAACAAAGTTATCCAGGCAACCACGAAGTGGTGACGATGGAATGACATAGTAATCAGCCTCCCGCCCCCCCCTTCCCATCTCCCCTGTTCTATATCCGGAGAATTTTCCGAGCAGCAGGGCGATGATCGATCGTTGCCGGAGGGAGAGAACGAGGGGGGGAAAAAAGAGAGATTTTTACCGGTCCATCCCATTCGTTATTGTAGATAAGTTACTGTCATATGCAAACCTCAAAGTCTCGTAGAGTTTGTCCTTGATTATTGAGATAATTTATTGATTCTTAGCAACATTGCGTTCATCTTGTGCAGGATAGCAAATGCATCTACGGAAAAATGTTAGGAGGGCAGCGGATTATGGCTTATTAAATACCGGAAATGTGGATTAGCATAAAAATAAATAGTGAATCAGGAAATATGAAGTCTCGTATTTTCTGTATCCCCCACTCCCTTTGGTATTATGTGTGTGCGCGTGTCCAACTTTGTCCAATCCTAACTGATGATGTACGCATAAAATCGCTGAAACTTTATAAGAAAAGATCAATTTTTCTTTTTGTTAACAAATGCCACTTTTATGATGTCCCGACAGAAAACCTAAAAGAATCACCTAAAGAAGAGGAAACTAATCCTGGGCTATTAATAATAGTTTATTTATTCCCCCCCCCTCCGCCGATAACTGTTATATTTCCCAAGCATCCCCCCCCCCTTCTCTCACATGATTCAGAAAATGCATCGTTGGGCGGTTGTCTTAATGTAGTAATTTATCGGCTCCTTGACACTACTAAAGGTAGTCCGGTCCAACCATTAACGTGGTCCATTTATTATCTAAGGCTGACAATTAAATTTATTATCGGTGTTGCTGGCGATGCATTTTTCCTTCCTTTGCAGTGTTTATCCCTCCTCTTTCCTCTCTTCTGTCTCTTCCTTCCCCCCTCCTCTATGTCGGCCTCAGTCGATATGCTTATTCTTGTAAAGACTTCGTGTTTTATTTCATATATCATCTCTCTCGATAAATGACAAAAAAATAATAATAAATAAATAAAAAACGACGTGTTTCCATGGCAATAGATGCCCCAATGAGTACGGAAGAGTAATGAAGTCTTTAGAAGTGAAGGGAAGCACAGGTTGTTGCACAGAGAATGCAATCAGCTCAAGATACAAGGATGAGCGCTGCTTATTTTTTTTTTTTTATTTCTTTTATTATTTTTTAAACTTTGAATAGAAGGCTTTGGTGAACACGCGGAAGATTTGCGTTCGAGGTCAGATTAGCCTGCTGAACGATACATATGGATTTGTGTTTTTTGGACTCTCCTTGTAGATTACAGCAAGGCATGATGGGAAAATTCTTGAAAATGACTCGTAAAATCTGTTTGGGAAATACGAATACTTAAAATGCAAGTTATTCTCGCTGCATCCGATACATTTACATAACAGAATCGTTTGTTTAATGGATAAAATATCCGAAAACGCATTTACCATTGTCTCAGATTTAGAAAGGTACAAACGCCCAATGAATTCCGTGTCTAAACATATAAACAGCATTTGCATTACTAGAATATGAAAGCTGAGAAATTGCAATTGATAAATATATATAACATTATAATACTATAGTATTATTAAAGAAAAAAAATTAACGTAATTCTTCCTCTTGTTTCTGCTTCTAATATCACAGTCCAACACAATTTTTGCTGACTTTTATATGAGACTTGTTTTTTACTAATTTGGGTGCGCTGATTTCAAATATCAAACTTATTTTTCTCTAAGTAACTATTTAGAGGGTCAAAAGACTCGATTTTTTTAATATTATTTTCTGAAAGTATGTACTTTTAAAAATCTGTTCCTACTTTTTATCAAGAAATTCGAAAAATTCCAGAAGATATAGTCTATTATTCAAAGCGGTGCGCAGATCAGAATCGGAGCGCTCACCGCTCTCGCTTGTTAGTAAACGAATAAATGCGTAAGAACCTGCAACGGCACGTACTGGCGCTTTGAATGCGAGAGAGGCCGATAATTAGATACATAACTACTTAATGTTCATTAAAAATTACAAGAATATTTATAAAAAAATAACAATTTTACTTACACATGAGTTTCAGGGAATAAATTTTTGTTTGTAGCAATTTCTGCTGTGTGTTCTGTTTTGGTAATCCCTTTGAATACTCCAACAGTAGTCGGCCATCATGTGAGAATCCCATCTTTCTTGGTACCGTTCTTGTACCGCTCTTTATGCTCATGTTGCAACCTGGGAGCTGGAAATTTTCAAGCATTGTTTCCAACAGATCTTTGTAATTGCACGCTTTTTTGTTTCCAAGAAAATTATTCGCAACCATCGTAAATGAAGTCCAGGCCTCTTTCTCAATTTCGTTCATAGAGTGGATGAAATTTGCGTCTCTCATTAAAGTTCTAATTTGCGGTCCATCAAATACACCGGCTTTAATTTTTTCATAACTAAGTCGTGGAAATTTTTCACATATGTATTGGAAACAGTCACCTTTTAACATACTGCTTCATAAGACCTAGTTTGATGTGTAGAGGTGGAAAAATGCTTTTTTCTCTGTCGATTAAAGGTTGATTTATAACATTCTGTTCTCCAACATTTAAGGATATTCTAAGAGGCTAATGTTTCTAACTCCAGTGTTGGTTTCTAGCTCGACTATCCCAGAAGCATCTTCACTGCCGACTAACATGCAATTAACAAGACAAAAAAAAAAAAAAACAGAGACTTTATTGAAACGTTATAAGCGCTCATCATACTTTCACGATCGATTAACGATTGACTGATTTCGATCGTTCTTTGTCCGCTATGACGCATATAGCATTCATTTGTTTTAGGCAGTTGTCATCGCCTACTTTTCATCACCTAAATGTATTAGGTCGGTTATCGGCCTCTCTCGCATTCAAAGCGCCAGTACGTGCCGTTGCAGGTTCTTACGCATTTATTCGTTTACTAACAAGCGAGAGCGATGAGCTTTCCGATTCTGATCTGCGCACCGCTTTGAATAATAGCCTATATCTTCGGGAATTTTTCGAATTTCTTGATAAAAAGTTAGGAACAGATTTTTAAAAGGACATATTTTCAGAAAATAATATTAAAAAATCGATTTTTTTTGGTCCTCTAAATAGTACTGCCTCCCAAAAACTACCAAAAACTTACAAATTAGCAAAAAGAAAATGCCATAGAGGAAAAACCTGATGTGATAGAGAAAAATGGGTTTGATATTTGAAATCAGCTCACCCAAATTAGTAAAAAAACAAGTGTCAGATCATAATCAGCAGAAAAAAAAATTTTTTGTTGGCCAGCGTATTCTTTCATTCACTATATGTCGTAGATTGCCTCTCTTGGGATATCCTAATAGGACAGGAAAAAAAATAAAGAAAAAAATAGAAAAATTAATTTTTTTTCAGTCCCTGTGAAACTGTTAGATTCTGATTCAATCCCGCTTTGTTCTTTTACACGAAAATCCATTATACTATTTCGTAACTTCCTTCCCAAAGTCCCCCAAATCATTAAATCTCAGTGCCCCGAGAATTCTACTTTTCAAATCAAACGATGTTCTTCTTATAATCCAGGCAAGCTCCGATTTCGTTCGTTCCCATTTATTTATCTTTTCTCATTGGTTTAAATATCTTTTTTCACATCATTCGTATGTAGTTTTATATAAATTGAATCTATTCTCGGTTACAATTTATAAGCTAATTTAGTTTTATCGGTAAAGTAATCTAAATCCATTCAAGTTCTTTTTTTTTTTCGATTACATTTGCTAATTAAACAAATTTAAATCATTATATATTGTTTTGATCCGATTTTGCTGTTTAAAGCTCAGTTGGAAGTCAGATCTCTGAGGAAAAATAAGAGAGAACCCTTGCGTCAGTAATGACAACACAAATCACGTGGGTGCTTTGTGTTGTAATCTTGGTGGTTATATTCGAACATTACGTAAAAAGAATGCGACGATATGTGTAGATAATGCGGTAATAGGGTGGGGGGGAAATCATGATCTAGTGTCAACACAAAGTCATTGAAATAACGCGTCTGCTGGGCATTATGTTACAAATTTCCAGAAAATATAAATTACACGATGATGTACGAGGGTGGACTGAAAAGTTCTCGGCCTAACAACGAAAAAAAAAATTATAATTTCAAAATTATTTTTATTTTTCAACATAATCTCCCTTAAGACTAATACATTTATTCCAGCGATGCTCCAGCGCCATTATCCCATCCCTGTAGTGGTTCTCAGTAAGATCTGCAAAATACCCCTCTATAGATGCAATCACCTCTTGATTTGAAGAAAAATGCTGACCAGCGAAGAAGAGAGTTTTAGTTTTGGGAAGGGATAGAAGTCAGAGGGAGCCAAATCTGGGGAATAGGGTGGATGTTCTAACAACTCAAGAGTGCGGAGCCCTTAATTTTCCCATTGCCAAAACACCTTTGTGGGCAGGTGCATTGTCCTGATGAAAGATAATTTTTTTCTTCTGCAAACCGGGTCATTTCTGATGAATGTTTTCGTCTAGTCTGGTTAAAAGATCAAGATAATATTTCACGGTTATTATTTTACCCTTTTCAAGATAATTAATAAACAAAATGCCTTTAGCATCCCAAAACACCGATGCCAAGACCTTTCCTGCTGATGGAACCGACTTTGTCTTCTTTGGCGCTGAACAACCGGCTTCTGTCCACTGTTTTGACTGCTGTTTGGATTCTGGTGTGTAATGGTGAATCCAAGCCTCATCCATAGTAATAAATCAACGCGCAAAATCAGTTTTATTCTTGCTAAAACGCTCCAAGCACTGTTCAGAGATTTTCGTGCGAGTGCGTTTTAGATCTGCTGTGAGCAAGCGCGGCACCCATCTTGTGCAAAGCTTTATCATTTGCAATTCTTCATGCAAAATATATCCTACACGTTCTTTTGAAATGCCTATGGTCTCAGCAGTTTCACGCACTTTGACACGCCGGTCATCCAATACCATATCGTGCACTTGATCAATGATTTTTAGTGTTGTTACACTTTTTGGAGGTCCTTCACGTGGATCATCTTCAAGGCTGGTACGGCCACGTTTAAACTCGGAAGTCCATTTCTTAATTATCGAAAACGAAGGAGAAGAATGCCCATAAACTTTTGTGAACTTCGAATAAATTTCTTTTGGCGTTAAACCTTCTTTTACAAAGAATTTTATAACCGCACGATACTCAATTTTATCCATTTAGGGATACAGATAACATTTCTGCTTCAGACAGCTGTATAAAATAAACTACTTGATAGAATGACTTGCAATTTCACATGGATACTTATGACAGATGTACCAACATAGATAATAAAAATCTTTGCCGATAGTGTTGCTATCTATGATCGAGGCCGAGAACTTTTCAGACCACCCACGTATATGGGTATAAAAACCGTTTGGTGACTTGGGATACAAAATTCATTTGGGAATGAGAGAAATTGAAGTAACTACTGCAAGTATAGGTAGATGAAGAAGGAGAAAAAAATTGGGAACCAAAAAAGAAAAAAAGTTCAGAGAGTAAAAGACACAAAAAAGTTCCGAAGATGTTACAGTCGATAAACAGCGGAGACTTTTCAGAGGGGGTATAAAAACCAGTGGCTGAAATTGAAAAATGAGAGAAAAGTAGCGAAGCAGATCGAACAAAAGATTGAGACAAAAAAAAAGTTTCCAAAGAAATAAAAAAAAAAAAAAGTATTCCGAAAACTTCCTCTTGTAGGAAATAATAGTGCTTTAATCATTACGTAAACATACAGCGCCGCAAAGATAAACGGTAGTTTGAGAAATAAACAAGTGTTGTCAAAATGTCTGAGCATAAAAAAAAACTCAGAAAAAAAAAAACGATGAAAAATTGTAGTATAAACGATCTACAATTGCAGCAAATGGATATAGATTACTTTTAAAAATCACAACAATAAAACATGGAAACCATTGTTGGAAACAATCATAAAAATGTATATCGCAGTACAAATATTGCATTGTGACATCATAGATTATCCTAGCAATTGCACTGGAGTTAAGTTTTGATTATTTACGATACAGACTTTATTTTTTATATTAGAATGCGTGATTTTTTAACTTCATTTCTACCCTTTCTGCTAAATGTTGCCATGGAAAACCGAAACTGTTAATTGAACTAAAGCTAAGGGATAACATGCGTACGGACGGACAGACAGAAAGGAATCTAATAAGTGCTTATATATTAAGGGGAGAAATGGCATCTAAAATGGAAAATTAAAGTTCATTCTCTCTCTCTGTGTATTTTAAAGTTTATTCTTTCTGCGATCCTTCATTTATTTATTTTTTTTCTCCATCCTGTATATATTTTCCTGACTGGGAATATATTTCATGAGCGAAGCCAAGGGAAACTTGAGCCAACGTAGACTAAAGAGGAAAAGACATCCCATTAGTCTATGACTGATTGAAACAGCGCTCTGTAAGAAACTCTCCATAACTTATTTAGAAAGATGTGAAAACTCTGTTTCGTCTTGTATTAAGGAAGCGGTAAATCTCCAAACAGAGCTCTGCTATAAATATCCGACGGCATTGGCAAGTCAAGAAAGAAAGAATACGAGAAAGAGTGTCTCGTATTAATGTTATATAACTGAACTGTTGGAAATGAGTAGTACGTCTGTCTGGCATCCTGCTGTTTTAAGAACGTTTACTTCTGCTTTACAGACTTCCACTCATGCGAGAGGAATAGCACAAACGAAATAAAATAGTTGGGAGCTTAAAAAAAAAAAAAAAGTTTTTCCTTTCAGTTATCTTGGTTCAGTTGTTAAGAGAATAGGAAAAGCTGGTGCTGACGGATGGAATGAAGAGAAAAAAAAATATTATTTTTTGGTATTTTAACCAAAAAATACAAGCATCAATCAATAGATGTCTGTTTTGAGAACGAAACTTATGAATACTCTCAACTTACTAAAGTCATCTAAGCATGCGTGCACGCGAGCTCAATTTTTTTTTTTTTTTTAGTGTTACTTGCTTTTCTTAACAATATAATTTATTTGCATTGAATATGGATGGAGTGGATAGCATACTTGTTCTTCAACCAACAAGCGATGAGTTCAAATCCCGACATGGGTATGGATGTTTGTGAATGTCTTTAGGGAAGATGAATTTCATCATTCAGTGTGAAATCATCACCCAGCTTAATGAAGGCCATCTAAAGACAATAAAAAATTCATGTCTGGAGATGGATTCGGACCCACAACCTAATTGACTGGTGGGTGATAACATAGCCATAATATAGAAGGCTACAGCATAGCAAATGGAATGTAACTGTTATTTCAAGAGTCATTATAAGGCCTAGAATAGCCAATTCTGGCAAAAAATAAAATGCATAGTATATTTTTCTATGTGGTTCGCACCAGCAAAAGGTTATTATAAGCCTATAGTACATTCGTATCGTGGGTAAACTAAGTTTTTTTTATTTAATTAATTTTATTTTTATTTTTTGATTTTATCCATTTGTTAACGAGTCTGGAAGTTATTGTATAGAGACTAAAAATGGAACTTTTTCAAACCACTTCAGCCCTCTTAGATGAGCAAGACCTCATCTAAGGGATGGCTTGCTGACCTCACGGTAATTAAATGTGTCAGCTTACAATTATTCGTGGGTAGGATTCACATAAACAAACAAAAAAAAAAAAAATGATGTGAGCAAAATAGATGTAGCGCGCGCGCACACACACACAGTATCTATGCAATATAATGTTTGTTTATTTAATTAAATCTGTTACTAAACGCTTAGAGTTAAAATATTATCATTAAAAAAAGAGAAAAAAATTGACATTTTTTTAAGATCGAAGTCAAACATTTCTCTAACATCGATACAACAAATGCTTTGTGATTCTCCCTCACTAAGCCATAATGGACTTCTAATAGGAGTATTTGTTGCAATCAGAAAAGATGTTGAATTTTTGACCTAAACTGTTTCAAATGTTACGGTTTGTTACGAGGATAAATTCAATAAGCAGAAGCAGTGAATTGTCTGGGTGGAACCAATGCTAGCGTTGGCAGCAGAGAAATGTTTTTATGACATCGCAAGCGACACTGAAAGTCTCTCTGTGGATTGGTTGCTTAGCAACAGCATCATGAACTAGAGGAAAATGGGAGGATAAAAACGTGCACCTGCAAATGGAGGCAGTATCCGAAGCCTGCTACATAAATATAGTCGATAAGCGTTCAACCTAAAAGAAAAAAATAATAAAAAAAAAAAATAAGAGTGTCTATAGAGTTTGGGATGGGGGAGGGGATGTAATGAATGTCCTGTCCTAAAAATATCATGACGTCATTCTAGATATTCTCCCTCCTCCAGCATCACTTAGGATGTGGCTCCCCCCCCTCCCCCCAGCAACTATATTTTCATTCATTTTCCTATTGCTAAGGGTATTCCGAGTATGGAACACAAAAAAATGCAAAAAAAAAAAAAGTCTATATGTGTGTGTGTGTGTGTGTGTGTGTGTGCGTGCGTGGGAAGAGGGGGGGGGAAGGTTTATCAATCTTTCATCCCTTGACAGGGTTATCAGTCGCATGACAAACGACATTCCTTTGCCGCTATCTCACCTCACTACGGGAGTTTAGAGAACCAAAATAAACAGAAGTGTTAATGCACGTGATGGTCCCCCCCCCTTTCCTGGTTCTTGATGGCTAGTATAACAGCATCTCTGTTCCTTGACTGATATCCGGAAACGTTACCATCTTAGCAGCAACAAGGAATCGCGTGCCTGTAGTCTGACACTTGTACAAGTAAAGCTTGATTGTAATAAGGATTAGATTCTACGCTGGTAGATAGAATTACTTACATGCTATCGTGTATCTTTTGCTTAAAATATGCCTTCCGAGAAAGTGAACGTCTGTCTTGCAGATGTTTTAAGGGCGTCTAAAATGATAGCTAAGAAACGTGAAGATCTGTCTCCGATAAATGTATGTAGAATATAAAACTAGAAGGCAATTCTTATCTACGTTTTTTTTTTCCTTTTTTTTATGTCACTGGCTGCTTTCCGTAGCACGAAATTGACCTGTAGTTTAACACGTGACTAGCACGCGTATGATATCTCTAACAATGTTTTTTTTTAACTGAGCAAAAAATATATAACGCATACGATCTTTATGAGTATTTTATTCATTTCTGAGAATAATATATTTCGTACGGCCTCCGTAAACATTTTTACTACATCCTCTTTTTATTTGCATTTGCCACAACGTACTGCACATTACAACATAAAGTTTAACTTCTGTCTATTTCTAAACCAGACCATAAACATGGTATTATTCGCAAAGTACACGAGGCGCATGACATGTTAGTACGGAAACCGACTTGTGACACATGCAAAGGAGCATCTCTAACCTTATTTCCATGCTGGTAGTTTCGTATGAATTTCTGATGTAACAAGATGGACACAGGTGTGTCGAGAATTTTCTCAATCAGCTAGAGGGCGCTACAATTGCAAGTGCTCAGGAGCGTATCTAGCGAGCGTGTGTGTGTGTGTGTATGTTGGAAAGTCTAGAGCTGAAGTGTAGCAATCAATCACTTAAATGAGCAAGGTAGTCTCATGCATGCCAAATTTTTCTTATGGTTTCAGCTATTCTTCAGAGGTCTCTGTTTGATGAGAATATAAAACGTGTGGTTTCAAATTCCAGAGGCATTTACCGTTTCTACCTCCATTGAATGTTTATACAGTTCTTCAAGCCATGAAAATTGCGAGGAAAAGCCCTTTATAGGTGTTACTGTGGTCGTTTTAAGAATATAACTTGGGACGTTTACAGTTGACGAAAAATATTTGTTGTGTTAAAGGAATTATGTAGTGGTGGAGGGGGGGGGATGTCGTAATTTCCGCTGTTACTTTTGAAATATTAAACTAATTACGGGAGTAAAATTGAAATCGATGGCAGCTGCCGAGAATGGACTTCGGTCTAACTGGGCTCAACTTAATGATTATAATTAAACTTAATTAGCATCCATTACATGGCTCCGGACACTCGTATGTGAAATCTTTCAGAAAATATAAGTTCCTTATGAAAATAGGGTTCCTATTGAGACTTTAAAAGATAGAAATCAGCGGGCGGGCACACACACACACACACATCAAAATAATAAATTGTTATTTTATATGAATGAGGGATAAGTTGTAGAAAATTTATTCACTTGGTAAGAAAGTAAATAATATTTGACGAGAAAAATCATATTCTTATGTCAATCCTTTACCCAAATGTGAGCAAACAAATGTGCATCTTCACAATTAAGTCACTTGAATGCAAACGTTAAACTTTCCATCAAATTGTTTCTGTATCCCATAACAGCAGTGCCATTTTTTTAACATGTATATTATGGATTATGACAAAGGTCACTACTCAAATCGGTTTTGAACTTTCAGGTCTCATCAGTGGATGCTAGAACCGCGACGATACTGAAATACTTTGGTGCAAACTTTTGTTTACTCACGCTTCTCTAAAGGATTAAAGTTTTAGATTTTGTGAATCTTCTTTGATAGCAGAATACAAGGTAAGACTTTGACTTTTGGTGCAATTTTCCGGACTTTGCCCGTTCTCTTCGCCATTATAAATATTTCTCAGGTAAGCATATCTGAATACTTTTAAACATGAACAGTTTAAGTCCCGACGACTTTGTCCAATCTCGGGATAAGAAGCTGACTCTCGACCTCCTCAAAAAACTGTTGAAGAAATTTGTGGTAGAGTGGCCAGGGTTTCTAAACCTATATTCAGTGACAGATGAGGACAATTCAACACCAGGGGAAGAAGGGAAGATGAACTTGATAATCTCTGCTCCCACACCAAAAGACCATACAGAAACCCATGCTCGAAAAAAAGCGTAAAACAGCGGAGACTCAGGTAAACGAGGGGATGGAAGAAGATGCCCCCAACACTGACCTCCCCATGCCCAACAATGAAAAAAAGTCCCGCCAATTGTTCTACGGGATAAAGAACGATGGACGGCCCTCAGGCCAATTATGCAAAACCACCAAATTGCCTATTCATGGGCAAAAAACGTAGATGACGGAGTTAAAATCCAGCCTGCCACAGTAGGCGCCTACAGATACCTCACAAAAACCATGGATGAGTTAGATATTAAATATCATACTTATTTTACCATAAGCGTTTTCCCATTTCCTGCACAGCCATTTTATTGTCGTTAGTTATTATTTCAGAGCCAACATCTCTGGTATTGGTCTATTGATGCGTGCCTGACCTCAAATTATTGTTGTGTGATTCTTTTAAGACATCTCTCCATTAAAATCAGTTATTTCCAACTTACATACGCTTCATTAAATGAAACATCTAGTAGCGCCATCTGTTGATAATTACTCCAATATAAAACATTAACTGAAAACGCAATCACTGATATCTTTCCATTAATTGATTTTTTTTTTTTTTTTTTTTTTTTTTTTTTTTGAGGCTGTGGAATTTCACGAAGTGGGAGAAGAATAAGAGATAGAAGAAGTATAGAAAAAAAAAATTTAAGTCGATTGCATTACCATCGAAATCAAAAATAAAACTGCCTTCCAACGAATATGATCCCTGGTTGTTTTTTTTTTTTTTTTTTTATTTGCAATTAGATTCACGACTTCGGGGTTCTTCCCGTATGATCCTCCGCCAGCGATGATGTCTCCAGAGGTTCCATCAGTGATTTTCGTTTTCCGTGCACAAGCTCAGTTCTACTACTTATCTGAACAAATGGAGCTGGCACAAGAGACGCACGCCACATCACACGCATGATGAGATCTTCAATTAAATTAGTGGGGCGCTGGCGTGCATAAATTAAAACCCAACCAACAAGACGCTTGTTCTGCTCCAGGGAATGCTGTAATCCTAAATTATTAAGATTAAAGACGCTCGAACATTGAATATCAATAAACTTCAAGCAATCTTTTGCTAATGATGAGTTGGATTAAGACGGTATCCTATCTCACCTCATCTTTCTTTACTTATCAGACTTGATGGAAGGTTATCACCAAGTTAATTGGTGATAACCTTCCATTGGGGAGCCTTCGTAATTCAGTCGGTTGCTACGATGCTCTTTGGTCGGAAAAATCTGGATTCGAACGACGTTTATGAGGACTTTTCAATTGAATGTGAGTTATCCAATCTGATATGGAATGGACACGGCTTTTCTTCTTGGAAACTAGGATATTTCATCACACAAAACAGACATTAGAACGCATGCAATTAATAGACATAATTATGGCCTGAGTTGCTTTTTCGAAATCCAAATCAACCCATTAAACCCTCCACTGGGCTTGATGGAAAGTTATCGCCAAGTCAATTGACCTTGTTGGCCAAGTGGATACTGCAACTAATCAATCGTGGATTCGAACTCCTCCCTGAGCATGAATGTTTTTGACTCCCCCTTTTTACTCCTAGACCTCTTGGATAGCCACATCGACACCCAGGAGTCGATATCGACCACTTGCCAACCCCTGGTTTAGATTGTACATGATTTTCGTCGTTCGGTGTGATGTCTCTACTATCTACTTAATAGAAGCCTGAAATGACTTGAAAGTATCACGTTTGGTCTTTAGAATTCAGTTATGAAATTATTTACCCATTATCCCACTCATGGAACTGATGTAGTATGAGTTTACAAACTGACGTAAATGGGTAGCACATAAAGAAACAAAAAATTGTTTTTTTTTTATAGCCTATGTTGGAAAATAATAAGTAGGTTCCTTTCAATGCGTGGCTGAGAGAAGAATTAAATATTCTATTAGGAAGATGTGCTGAGACCTGTCAGCTTGAAGTCCTTATATACTTTAATAGTCCTTATAAGGACTGGCTTAAAGGGGCGAAGCAAGAATGCTTTTCATCTTCCCCGTTATCTGTAGAGGACAGTGTAGGAATAAGGTGGTATTGAGCTATTAAAGCTCTGATCATGGCAGGAGGGTAACAGCAATAGCCGAGCCTCAGTTAGAACTTCATTGGCTACAGCATTGCCATCCATTACCCTCCAAGGGTATTGGATTGAATGAATCAATCACCGTATGTGTAAGTAAAGGTGATATCTCAAAAATATCGGACGATCTCTAGGCCACTCATTCGTGGGCGAAAGACCGTCCAAATCTCAGCCTTGGTTCTACTCAATGAAACTCGAGTACCGCTCATATTCCGAGGAAAATAATTCACCGGCAAGTACCCCTCAGCGGGCCGTGCCGGAGAACACTTTCCCCGGAGACTCAAAGTGCTCCCTTAGGGCAAAACCTAAGAGAGCGAACTCATTAACCCAGGATAACAGCAACAGCCGAACCTCAGTTAAACTTCATTGGTTCAGCATTGCCATCCGTTACCCTATATGGGCATCTCATATAAAATCGATCACCGCATCTCATGGTCGATTGATCCATCAGCCGTCAGCTTGAAGGGTGAAGTAATAACGAAGTCATATTTTCATATACGAGTTGCTAAAAGGTGTCACATCTTATTATTAAAATACTCTGGATTAGAGATAATTGTTGGAAGTTTTTCCACTTAGTTATACTATAAATTAAAGTTACCAAAAAATTATATACTGAGTTTAATCCTTTATCCAAGTGTAAGCGAACAAAGTTTACGCCTGAAATATAATCAGGACTGGAGCAACTCGAATATGGAAGCTAATGCCTTCACATCACTTGCCTTAGTATCCATAATGCAAAGCACGTATCCTCAAAGCACAAATATTAATTATGGTGTTGATATCCGTAGTAAATTGTAATCTGAATTGCATTAGAAGTATTCATTACTTTTTAGTTCTATTCGATCTATACAAAAAATTAGCTAATATTAGGAAGCGGATATCTTTCAGGATTTGTGGTGCTCTGACTAGCCTGTTATGAAAGCAGAATTATCGTAAAAAAAAAAAAAAAAAAATTCTGATGGTGCAAAATGGAACTACGTAAAGAAGGGTGCATTACCGACCCTAGATATTGTTGAAAGAGGCATTCCTATAGCAGGACGTACATCACTATTATAGGCTATCTATATATCACATGATCTTGTTTTATGAATCGAAATGTTATCGGTAAAGGATAACACACATAATATCGTGTAGTAATCCAAGTCAATGTTTTATCAGTTAACTGATAAAACGAATAGTTAAGAAGGTAAAGTCGTAACAATTGTGGTATATTTATGACTTTAGATTAAGGCTAAATTAGTTCCCAAGTTATTTCATGCGATTCTATTTCAAGAACACCCACAAACACACTTCGATCGATACAGCTGTATGAAAACACCACCTCATAAAACGAGGGGATTTTGCACGGCTGGCAATAAAACCCGATGCAGGCTGAATTAAAAACGAAGTCGAATGACTAGCTTCCTTCTCGGATCCCATATGTTACCGGGTTATGTGGTGAGATGATTTGTGAGTGGGGTCAGGGCTGCTATAATGCACGTTACACCGCTAGGTCGAGCTTGCGGCCAACGGGAAAATAGCAGCGGCCATCATGGCTTTATAGCGAAACGACAAAAGCCTTTGCCGGACTGTAACTGTGATTATGGATGACTGTATCCACCCCTACAAGGATTTAATTTCTTTTCTTTGACCTACTGAAGGTTGTTACGAAACAAGAATTAAAAAAACCAAATATCACAATTTGCCATCTGGGATTTAAAAAAAAAAAAAACCTTTGTATGATGTTGGTACCTTCGATTTCCTCTACGGTCTGTAGTTAAAGCGTTGCCGTTACGTTTAACACGTGAGCAGGTACTGTATGTCATTTCCTTAATCATCGTTATGTGGGGAGTCGTTATTGTAATAGTCACGCGATGCAAGCTGACCTCCGCCGATATATAGGAAGTCAGTCGCTGCCATTCTACTGATATTAACATGCGAATGCATGTTAGTAAAGGCTGTGCATTGCGTAGAAAATAGTTCAGTGAGACATTTTTCTGAACAGTTGGATCGATCCGTATTACCTTTAAACCCCGATCTGGAATTACACTTCCGTAAAAAAAAAAAAAAAAAAAAAAAAAAAACGGCTCGTAGAAAGCTTAAATAAGACTCGCTAAAGGCAAACGACATCCGATGGTTGAAGAACCCCCTACTGTTCGCTTCCTTTTTTTTTTGCCTCCATTTCTTTCACCGTGCCGCACCTTTGTTACGGATTGTCTTCATTCCGCCGGTGCACTTGGCGTTTGTTTGGTTTTACGAGGGTGATCAACACGCCTGATTAATTCTAAAGATGTTCGGTTCGCTGTCAACCGTCAGTTCCTCAAGTGAGTTTGTTCGTTCATGCCTGAGGTAGACTGCTGTTAGCTGGATTCTTCCATAGCACGAAAAGCGGGCATGGGTTCAACCGAAATGCCGCTACCTCCGTCAGGTTTACATTTTCTGTCATTTATTATCGTAGGGAAATTCTCTGGTCGTTTGTGTGTAGTAACAAGGAACAAAAAACAACAATGAAGTCATTGTTGCATCTTCAATGATCGCTAATTCGTCAGTAGTATAGAAATAGAAGACACGACACGAAATAAATAATAAAAAAAAATGAATTTTAATTAGGAAAAGATTTTTTGGAAATTTTTCTACAATTATCCTACAGTCATTTCGAAAAAAATAAATAAAAACGGATAAAAAAGTTTAAAACGACTAAATTGAAGAAAACGGTAAAAATATCTTTAAAGAATAGGGGGGGAGCGATTTCGGAGTACAGAAGAAACGCAATAAGATTACTGCGACTCGAGAACAATGCCTTCCACAGCATTGAAAAATGCACTCAAAGAAAACAAACATTTCCAAAAAAAAAAAAAAATCTTTAAAATAAGAGCAAAAATAATGCAGTTCTCCCCCCTCAGAAGGGTCCGTAATTGCCACATTATTATAATAGGAAAACGAAATGGCGAGATGTTTATTCGCATCATTGCCATCCAGCCTTCACTACCTGCAGGCATCGATTTTTCGCATCCCCACCACCTCCAATACTCTCTCTCTCCCTGCTACAGTAGTATTTGATCATTGACTCATTTCCCTGTGGTATCCCGTGAAGTTCGTATAATGTACCATTTCTTTGAGGCACTCTCTGGATTATTTTGGTTTGATTTTCCAACGCAGTATGGCTATTTATACCAAAACTCTGCTGAAACGAGTTTAGATCGTTCTACAAAAACATTTTAACTCGTTCAAACTCATTCAAATAGTAATCGATAAAGTGACATCTCAATTTAATATTTTTTTTTATTCAATTTCCATTTATGTTTCGAGAATAAAACTGCTGAAAATCTCGTATTTCAACATTTTAAAATATTATCGTTTAAAATGCAAAAGTAGTCAATAAAAAATCTATTTTGGTTACAGAGTAATTAATTTTCTCTAAGCCATTATTAAAATTTGTAGTCAAAAGTTATTTACTTCGGCAATCACAGAGAAACGTTGATTACAAATCCAAAAACTACAATTCACTTTCATACGTTGCTAGGCAACGTATTATATTTCCAGTTTCAATATTTGTCAGTTACTGACAATGAGTAATTCTTTTATTGACTCAACAATACAAATGACGCCTAAAGATTAGTCACGTGTATTGCAGCCTATTTGATCAGACGTATTAATCTCGTGCAGTTCATTGTGCATTTCAGCCATTGTTTCTATTCCAATTGTTTGAATTCACAACAATATCCTAGAATTTTTAAATGGGACTGAACATTAATATACGAAACTGTGTTTTTAAACAATGTTCGACGAACATTTTTCTTTTGTTGAATTTTTATGCATAGTTATTTAGTTATTTATGACGTGCTACTTTCAGGCCTATTTATTAACAACGACCCTAATCATGAGTTAATTAGTGCTGAAGCTTATCGTTAGGGCGATGTGGATTACCGTATTTAATTAAAACACGCTTGATTTTCATTAGTAAAACAAAAATTAAGAAACCCATGTGCATATATTAACTCGCTAATGAAATACGAACAACTTCGCTGGTTTGAACAACGTTAATTAGTAATCAAGTTCATTAACGGTGATTATCAAAGTGTAATTAATAAAGAGGAAAATCGGAAATGGTTTTGAAAATGATATTTGTCTACCATAAAGCTCTGTAGCTCGATATATTTCCTTATTTTTCGGGAAATGTATTATAACAGCGGTCTACTTATTTGGATCCGTCGCTGTGTTGAATAGAACTCAAACATCGTATGTCCCGCCTTCTTTATTTGCTATTCAACAGTTCGTTGATTGCATTCTTCACCATATACCAAAGAACTCATGCGTATCATTACTTAGGTGCTAGTGTTTACTTAGCAAATGTTCCTTTGGTTTTTCTTTCTGTGCCTTCCTCGAGGAACGGACGTAAGTAAATATGGATGTTCGCATTCGCCCAAGTGTTTGTTGGTTCGATGATTTATCACTGGCTCTGGCTTCCACAAGGGACCCAACGCAAGATTGTTGCACACGTCGGATTCCTTTTTTTTTTTTTTAATTTAAAAGAAAGATCCAAAATGCTATAAATTTAAATGCGTAGAGAAAACAGAAATGTTTAAACAGTTGCTTTAGATGGCGAAGCGTTTGAAGACTTTTAACGCAAAGCCTTGGTTTTTAGCAGCACCCTTTTAAAGTTCCCATGAACGTAATGGCAACGACAAGAGCGTACGGACAGCTAACAAGTTTCAACTTTGGATCATACGCTCAATTTTAATATGATCCTCCAGAGGATCCAACTGACGTTCGAAATAAATATTGAAACTATTGAAACCAACTTTTGCATTTTCCCCTACCGAGAGTGACTACATTGTAATTTTTAAACTCCAATTAAAACGGAGTTAAAAAATAAATTTAACAATATAAATAAATGCTTTCATTTAGTTTTATACATATCGCAGCTAAAAGGTGGAAGTGAAACAGAAATCGGGAAATTGTAAGTCGCTGATTTTACGATAAGATACCATCAGGTTTACATAGGCAAGCTGACAGTGGACGCTGTGGATTGTGTCGAAATAATCTAAAAGAAACAAAATGTGTTGTACAGAGAACGAAACACCACATCCTCGTATAACATATTATTTCAAAATTCGAAAATAAATCCTAATTTATATCAAATATCAATAAGATAAATATAATAATAATATGCATGCTAAATGATTATAAAAAAAATAATAAATAAACAATAATAATGACACTTAATAAAAAGTTATACATTAAGGAACCTGGATTATATTATAATCTATATTTCTCAATGTAAAGGCGTTTGAGGGGATGTGTAAGAGCAAAAGAATGCAACCAGTACGATTGTAAGCTATCTAGGCAATGAAAGATAGTGTTTGAAGTGATAATTTTTAACTTCTAGTTCCGTTGCTCGATCTATTTTAAGTAGGCAGAAGCCTAATTTTTGCAATTCGAGTTCTAAGATCCTGGTTATTGTTAAGATTTAGATAGCTGTCTTTATTATATATTATTTGTTGATATGTATGGAACACTTTTTGGGTTAAAGATTAAGCCAAAACTGAGATTACTTGACCAATTTCAATAAAAATTGCAAATGCCGAATTTTATTAAAATCCATGCAGATAATGTACGTCCACACTTCATAGAACCGAGCTTGGCAATGTGCCAAGAATAGTCAATTCATGTTGAAGGGGAGAAAGAAATAAAGGTTGTACGAATTGGTCACCAACACGCGAAATCACGTGCTTTATACGTAAATTTTTCCAACTGTTGTGCAAACAAAATAGTTACCACTTTAAGAACAGAATTTTTCATAAAAGAAAGCTAATTTTCAGACGTATAATTATAAACACTCACCACCCCACAAAACGCGTTGATTACCCTATTATCGGAATGGATTCTCCTTCTTCTGACATGCGCAGACGTGTCGAAGTGTCTAGCATCTGTGGACGTACAGTATAACGGAGTTTTTATATTAAGGGGGGGATGGGGGGGACAGACGAACAAGCGAATCTAATTACGTAATGAAGTATTTTGAAAAACGCACCCGATCTTTAAACATCAAGCTCATCAGTAAAGAAACTAAATCCCAGCACTCATCGTCTTCCAGTCAACAATTCCACAACTTTAATTACATGTTATACGAAAAGCACTAACTAATCCTACGCTGGTTTATAAAGTCAAGAACATAGTGCCTATAACTAAGTATTTGAAAGACATTTTAAAATTTTATTTCTTATTGGAAGCCTTTAAATACACCCATCATTTTTTTGATGTGTATGTTGAAGGATAATTTCTCTAATTTATGAGATTCTTTCGTATTTGGCTTTCTGAAAATGTTCTGATTTTGACAGAGGAAGAATAATGCATGGCTAAGACGATTCACCCTTAACCATCTCGGTTTCGAAATGGTTTCAACGTAGTACCGGACGTTTCCTTCTTCTAATAGTATCGTAAACTGTCTACAATCCATCCTGTGCAAGTCACATTCACACATAATCAGATCCTGTGTTATTATTCCTAATTTCCATCGGTAAATCGCAAACTTATTCATGGAGGGGTTGAGTGTGGGGGGAAGGAACTGAGCTTCATAACCATGGTAACGAAAGATATTTTTAACTATGTATGCATAGGAAGGACGTCATCGTAGTGCGTATATGCTTAGTTTTTTTTTTTTTTTTTTTTTTTTTTTTATAGGAATACACTGGTACCATGGATAGGATTTATTTTTATGATAATGGGTGTGGCACGCGAGCACCTGCCATGGGCTGTGAGCCAAGACACTGTCTACCGTAATCCATTCGCAAAATGAGTGTTAGAATTTTTCCCTGGAAATTTCGTAGCAGAAAAAAAAAAAAAAAAAAAAAAAATTGCATACCAACACATACAAAAATAAAAGTGTTTTACGTATCTTTATTGCCAAATAATCATTTTTGATAGAACGAATATGTTTATATTGTTTTTTTTTTTTCGTTTATCAGATTTCATGCTGTTTCGATCCAAACACATCACTCATCAGGAGTTGTTCTCTTTTAATGTCGATATCAGGAAAAGAAACGTACGACAAATTGCAAATATTTCTAACACTTGACACGTTCGAATTTATATTTCTCTGGCTGATAATTGCATTCAGTTTTGTACTACATCACAGCAGGCGCTATTGACACATCCTATGGGAAAATCATAACAAGAAACACGTCTCGTGTTTTAAGCAATCAATAAAACGTCATTGATTCATTGCTGCAATTTTTTCTACGGAACATCTCCAGTGTATTTTATGAGATATTTCATAATACGTAAATGAGAATCAATGCGATGGATGCACAGGACCATTCATCAGATCTGAACACTACTTTCGTATTCGGTAAACTTTTATTATAGCTTGGTTGATCATGGAAGCAAGATTCTTAAGTTATTAGATGCCTCTTGTCTTGAAATAATAAGAATAGGGTTTTAAATTTTGTTGGTTTCTCCTTAGATGAAACATTTAATCAATAAGTAAGTCAACAAAGCATTTTTTGTATAGTAGTTATCGTAGCATTGTTGATATATACTCTCGTCCACCATTTTTGTATGGTTTGTTGTTATCTTCATTGTTATGGTTATTGTTACCATTCATAGTTAGGATTGTAACTAGGAATCGCTTCTATAATGAGAAATAAAGGAACCAACATCATGATACTTACTGCGTTGGATCAATTAACATGAATTCAAAAAAAAAAAATAATAATAAATAATAATAATAATAATAATAAAAGCAAAAACTCCCTTATGGCACATCTATGAAACGAGCACTCTTTCTAATAATAACTAGATTTTACTGTTTTCATCTTTAAATTTGATTATCACACAACCCAATTCAATTACCATTTTCTTCAATCTTCATCCACTTTCCATTTTTTTTTTTTTTAATTTTTTGGCCCTCCAGTTGATCTTTCAACTCGAAAATTTTGATGGCTACTCTATTTTGACGTTTTCCACAGTCATAAACGTGCACGAGTGTAATAATTATAGTGTGACGTCACCCCCGAAACGGTTATAGCGAGCAAAGATGTTTCAGTCTGCATTCATAAACTTCGTGGAAAGAAATACGATGCGATGAGACTAATAATATCTAAAGTGCCTTGGAGATTTTATTAATGCTATTCTGCGAGTTTTTACTGCAGATGGTGTTAGCACTTCGTCTCCATTGAAAGCAGTAAGAGAAAATGCAACTGTTGGAAGACTCATTTAGCAAATCTCACACACACACACACACACAGAAATAAAATGCATTTGACTGGAAGCGGTAGAAGTGCAGAATCTTCAACCATAAGAAAATCCGAAGAATAATGGGATGAGTCCTAACGACTGCTATCCAAAAAAAAAGGTAAACTTAGATGGATCTGTAGTAAAACTGTCTTAGTGAGTAAAGTACTTTTATGCTAGTTCTTTATGCAACTAGAACACTCTGGAATTATGGGAGTTAATTATACATCGGCGAGATTTTTAAGAGCCTCATAAAGTTGGATGGAATAAATCAGTCGGAACTAGCTTGAGAAAATCTGTCAGTACGTGCCACAAATAATCACGTGTATCATGTTTAACATTTCTTTTTTTTATCTTCGCATGAATGAGTTAAACGTGATAGACCGACATCAAGAATTAAGAATACCATGAAGACAACAGAGAAACTCATCAATTCTCGTTATTCTCTTGTATTCGGGTGTTTAGTAACAATGACGTGGTTACTGTGTCTTTGTCTTTGGGATTTTGAGGACCAGTGAAGGGTGTTAACTATCCGAAACAGCTGTAGAGATGTTGACTGATATAATGGATTCGGTGTCAACGCTGTTCGCTTTCTCACTGAGGCTACATCTTTTTTTTTTTTTCCTTCACAACAGTCGAACATGTAGCTTACTGAAAAATAATGACTGAGTTACGCTAAGATTGATACTTCTTCTGTTTTATTCTACAGCTGGTTTCTCTTAGGCCCCTTTTGCTTCTGCCTAACATTGAGGTAATACTCAAATAATGAAGCCTTTTGTGACCACTAATCCAAGTATGATTGATTCTGGTATAATTTCGTTTTTGTTATTTCGGGAGGGGTGATTATTCTTTCTCGTATTAAGTGTAATTCTTCTGTAGAAAAAGTTTAAAATAGGGTGCGGTGTATTTTAGTTAATTCTTTATACTCCGTAGACTTTTCCATTCAAAAGATCCTAAAGAAATTCCTTTAGAAGAGCCGTTGTCTTAAGATGGAGAAGAAGAAGAATGCCTTAAAATTGAATTCTTGGCTAAATGGCATTTCCCGTTAAACTTCGCGTGCATACAACGGGGGATATGAACTGTGTTCCAAATATGCCTTAGTGATTTCATTTTGATATGCGTTATAATAAAAACGAGTGTGGAAAGTGTCTGTATATCGTTTAGATTCATGGATAACAAATTAAGAGCCTTCCAGTAATATTAAATTTATTAACATTCCTTATCCCACCGCTTTCCACAACCAAGAGGCTTTCCTGGCTTTAAATACATTCTCCATTTGACACGTACGACAAATAAAATAAAGAATGTATAACATTGTTTACTTTGATTGCATTTTATTCGCTAATAGTCATTGTTAGGTCGTATTTAATTAAACGTTAGAATTAGTTTGCCTAAACTGTAGCCGCAAACACCGGACATCATTATTGATAAATTGTCTTGAGATGTAAGCTATGATGTCATAGGCCGGAAATAAAGTGTTATTGAGGATATGGAAGTACGCTAATCTGTTCGTCATATCGATAAAAAAAGAGATCAATTCCATACCTCGAAAACACCCTCCCACACGCACACATTTGGAACAGGTGGCCCTACTTGTAACGTATATGGGGATTTAGTCAGATCCAGGATCTCCCATCCAGTGAAAACTATAGCGAGATTTTTTGGCTCCAGAACAAGACCGTTTTAGGTTCACCTTTTGTGGTTTAACCACCACTACAACCATCGCTTAATCGGAACTATTGTTAACACATTTTCGAAGTCCATCATCATGCGTATCAAGGATTTAGGCCTAGCATGGCTTGTTCCGGTTTTAGAAGTCATCGTTGAATCGTTTAAGAGGACGTCCTGGTTTTCGTTTTCCTAATGGCTTGTTTTGGTAATCTTTCTGTTTTCACATTTTCGAAGTCTTTTGAATATACTCTCCGCGTGTCATTTTTAGTTCAAATCGAAAGTGGTATTTACCGATCTCCTTGTCATATGCAAATCATTCTAAAAATGTCATCTACAGCTGCTTCTTTTTGTGTGTGGTTTTTGCATCACGCGTGCTTCTGTTAGAAATTTTCCAATACTTTTGGAAACATCCTGCATATAAACACGAGAACAGAATAGCGTGAAGTGTTGATGTTAGAGCCACAAATACTTTGCAAATAATTGAAAGGATAGCCTTAAAATTTATAATTCTCGTTTAAATAAATTTATATTCGAATACTTATAAATTCGACTATTTATTACAACAGCCAGTAAGCAAATTTTAATTAAATGTTGTAATTAATTAAAACGCTTTACATGCGATGAAGCCTTTATCGTAGGAAGGACTAGTCGCACCCACCCACCCACACATACACAATGGATGGATTTATCTTTAACCCTGTGTGGCTAGTGACCGACTTGGATCGAAATAATTTCTCTCTTTTGACTACTTGATTTTCGGAGAAGAATGGATTAGAAGAATTTGATACGGTTGCTACGTCATGTTGCATTTGAGATTGAATCGATCCTTAAATGACCTAAGAGAATAAGTGGAACGCTATGTTTCTCATTTGGTCAAAGAGAGAGAGACACGCACACACAGAGAGATGACAATAATATTCAGATGTGGAAAATGCATACCGCGCGACATCCAAATCTTCTGCCAGATGTCGAAATATTCGATAAAATTCATAGAAATGCAAAGTGTCAGAACTCAAAGAAATAAGATGGCATTGAGAAACGATGAAATACCGTAAATAAAGGGGAGGAAGCGCACATCGCACTCACAAATGCGATGCATATGTTAAGTGAGGGGGGAACTTCCCACTTTAAATATTTTCATCTTCGCATCTTTCTCTTCTTGGTTGTCACAGTGATACTTTGCCTGATATATCAGACATTCCAGACAAGCAAGGAGTGATGTGCCATCGTCATCAAATATTCGTATTATTTCATATTTTCTAAATCGATTTCATTCATTTGCATTTGTGCAATACATGTCAGGTTTAATGTAGGATTAAAATTTAGAATTAATCTCAGAATATCAAAAACTAAGAATGAATTCTTAGTTTTTGATATTTTTAACGTATTCGGATTGTGGGTTTGTATATGCCAATTTGATCAGTTTTGTTGAGTTTATTTTTAAAATACGCTCATGAGCCAAAAACATTAGATCATCTATCTGGAAGCCTGTTGACCTCTTTTGCCCGAGACCGCTTATACCCATCTTGATATTACTCCCCTAGACCATAGAAGGTGTCCTGAGGTATTTTGGAGAATTAGGCGACCAAAAAGCACACGGAATACCTCGCGTACATGTTCTTCAAATCATGGTTGCACAGCGCGAGCCTTGTGAATATACCTTGGCGATGCGGACTGCATTGTCAAAGTATGTTTAATAGGGTTCAGAGGACCCAGTGATGTCCACGAGAACATCCTTCTGTAAAAACGTCTTTTATCGAAATCAAAGCCTCCAAAACACGTCAGTTAAGTCAATTAATTGTGACTTAAATATAAACCTGGACTGATTTAAAATTTTAGTCAAACTACTTCCCTTAATAAACGAAATACAGATGAGATTCACGTGTCATCTTCGTTTCTTAAGGTCAGTCTTATAACAAGTAGATGGAGTAACAGTTAAAATACGTTACAATTTAAGACTGGGCACACGCATATCCATAAGTGTCTACCTACAAATATAGAGCTTTAGAGAAAGAAAGTTAACACTCTATACTTCGTTTCATTCTAGTGTATGCGCTCCATACCAATGTGTCTAGGTATCCCTGATAGATAAGCGTGGGAGTGGGGAAGATAAAAAAAAAAAAAACGTAAGGAAAAACAAAAGAAGAAAAATAATGGAGAGAAAGACGAAGTAAAGTTAGGCACACCATAATGGAAATCAGTAGATTGGAACAAAAAGAAAAAAAAAGAGGCAAAAGAAGGAAGAAAGGTTAAAAAGAGAGAAAGAAAGAATCAATGAAAGAGAGAGACCAAACTAACGACTCATGCGCATGCCTTATACGCACCAAGAAAAAACACATGGTTGGCTAGTAAAAGGCACACACCATAGCCACTGCTACAGTAAAATAAATCCTTCTTGCAACGCTCCAAATATTTTTTTTTGTTGGTTTTACCATCACGTGCAGTTTAGAGAACCCACTAGTGGGACCATCAATATCAATAAAAGTAAACTTTCTTTTTTTCTTGCCGCCCATGGTAATTGGATACGAGGCTCCATCTAGAATATCGCTATAGAATCTTTTTTCTCGCGTCATGGCACTGGGAGAATGATGGCAGCTTTTATGACTAAATGCAGGCGTTATCTTCGATATAAAATTGGAGTCACGTGTCTAAAGTAGCCCCCATCAATTCAACATGTCTGCTTTTGCAGTGATGTTTCGCCAGTACAAACATCTAAGTGAAGTTTTAAACCCAATTCGCAAACAAAAGTTAGTTCCAGAGGTTTTTAACCGCCAGGGGACGTTTTCAATGACCTTTATGGGTGATTAAAATATTTCATTATGTTCTGAACTATCCGATGATGATGTTGGATTCGGTTATGAATACTTAACATGTAACGAATGCACAATTCGATTCATATAATAATCTTGAGACAGTACTTAGAAAAGCAAGCAAAATCCTCAAGGAGAAGATTTGAAATTTCTTAGATAAACACGGCAGCTTTCTCTACTTTAATTATTCAGTGGCAACATCTTAATGTCCAAGACAGAAACTTGCAGAATGTTATCTAATAATCCAATAGGATTGGGCCTGCGATGCTAATTTAAGGGTCATGTACGCCCGAGAGAGTTTGGTACATTTTAAAAGTACGTCGTAAATTGTGTTAGAGCCACGTGTGTTAACGGAAGAGTACATGGTTGACCGCATCGCATAAGGAACGTGACAGCGCAGATCTTATCATCCCACCGCATAACGCATGTTGATAATTCCCAGGGTTGCATCACTTACAGAAGTTTCTGTGGTGCTAATGAGCTCCCCGCTAGGAAACCTCTTGTTACCGGTCTATGAGACGAACACAATGACACGAAGAATCCGTGCTTAATATTCATTTGGAAGTAAGGATTCTGCGCAGGACTGATGGCGTGTTTAGTGTTCCAATATTCATCTTCGTGTAAACTCAGCTTCTGTATTAACATGATACATCTCCTGCATTAGATATAAAATAACCTTTTTTTTTAGTTGGGGAGTTAAAAAGAAATTCGATAACATGACTGTTTAAAAGGGAAGCGAATTCCAGTTGTTTTTTTTATGTTCAGCAGGAGAAACCGTTGCAGAATATTCTCTTTAAAATGGTATCCACAGAAGGAGAATCCATCGCAGAATATTCTCTTTAAAAGGTATCGACAGAAGGGGAACTACCACAAAATATTCTCTTTAAAAAATATCCACAGAATACTATTTTAAAGAGAATGAGGAAAAAGAGAAAGAAAAGGAGGAGAAACTATCGCAGAATATTCTCTTTAAAAAAGTATCCACAGCAGAAGAAACCCTCGCAGAATATTTTCTTTAAAAAGGTATTCACAGAAGGAGAACTACCGCAAAAATATTCTCTTTAAAAAGGTATCCACAGGATACCTTTTTAAAGAGAATGAGAAGAAAGAAAAAAATAAAGAGAAGGAGGGGAAACTATCGTAGAATATTAAATTTTAATGGAAGATAAGCCCATCTATTATATTGCGGATTATTCTGTCTAAAAGAGCGACCATCTCACTAACTTTGAAAAATAGAAATCAGACTTATTCTGTCTTCTTAAATGAAAGATATGTTAATCTCCAAGACAGGAAGATCCTCCCATTTTTCAAGAAAATTTCACATTGCAATTAATCAATCGCTTAGAATTCAGCGCATCTATCGACCGTTCCAAGACTATTGTTTATATTAGACTTCAGTAAGATCCGAGCATCAAACTATTACATTTTCGAAACGAGCACAGGCAATGAACCATAGACTAAGTTGAGAGAACTACACACAAGCCCACTTACGAGAAATCTTAATGGAGGAACCAGTGTGGTGCTTACCATGTTAGTCTATCGCAAAACGTGTCTGAAGAACCACTCTGGTTTTATTGATTTCTCATTCTCCTAGCCCAAGTACTATCGTTTTCCACTTAGCTACTGACATAACAGATTGTAGCAGCTACTTCGACTTCAAACACCACAGATAGAACTCACATGATAGAACACTTGCCATAACGACCTACTTTGCCAAGCAATTGCACACACACAGCGATGGGTCAGACATGTGATGTGCAGGCATGCACAGGGAGAGGAAGAGAGATAAACACGCAAGCGCCATTGTTAAAAGAATGAGCTAGGGAGTCCGCATGTTATGAGCACTTAGATATTCATAAGGTACTCCTCAGCTTCCATATTCCTTTTTTTTGGTCTCGCGTCAAAGTGGAACCTGACGGACAGTAAGGAATACCGTGGGTTGCACTCTGGTATGACGAAATCGAGACAGAAAAGCTATGCATCATCTTTGACAGCTTTTTCCCCTTTTTTCTTTTCTTCATTCTTTATTGGATGTGGTGAAGATGTTTGTCTTTCTGTTGCCATGGCAGCATGTTTTATTCTCTGGATTCTTGGAATTGTCGTTTAGCAAGGAAATGTACTGTCAGTGAAAGGACGATGTAGACAGGATGATCAGTGGCCGGAAGTTTTTAACCACAGAGATTTGGTGCATTTTCGATAGATACAAAGATTGTGCTAAATACGTAAATACATGGTGTTGGAATCTTGTGTATCCGTCAAGATTTGATAATTCCTATATCAATAACATATTCTCTACGTTAATGAGGGCATTCTATATGTAATGAGCACTTCGATATTCATCAGGTACTCCTCCTAAGTTCATTAAATTTTATAAAAATATGGAAATAAAATTTTAAAATACAGGAACTGAAGTTTAGGTCTTGTTTAGCATCCAGAATGTCATTGGATACTCACAGAACGAACTTCTTTTCTAAATAATCAACTCATGATTGGCTGGAGCTGGTTCAGACCACCCACGCAGTCTCTTGCAACTTGTTAGTTCCCCATATTTTAAAAAGTTATCCCAAGAGCATTGGGATATTAATTCTGATAACCGAAAATGTCAAACAGCTTTAATCTAAGAATGAAGCTCTTACAGAGAAGCTTTTCTTAAGGCGAAATTTCTTCAACATTCCCTCTTTATGTGTCTCACAATTATACTAACATTTAAGCCTCTGATTGACCTGTTTCCTACATTCCACCGAGGCTCACTTTAATGAGTTTCCAATAACGCTTCTGGAAAAGATGTAGTATATTTTCAATAATAGATTGCACGTTTCTAGTGCAACTAATGGGATACGTGTTAGTAAAATGATTTGTGTTTACTCAGCTATTTTATTCTTATTACTGGTGATATTTCAAATGGGATACAAGCCATTCACTAAAAAGGAATGAGGCGTCTCTTTCTATAGATTTTTAAACACATTAGTCCAGCATTTTCCATTTGTTTTTCACTTATTATCCGTCTTCCTATTTTTTCTTTTAACTCCTGTCCACGAGGTCTCATCGGATCCATCTCTTTAATCCAATAACTGTGATAACCTGGTGACAAAAGTCATCCCATTCATTGGGTTCAAATACAAAAGTGGACAATCCTTTTAGTGTCTTTCTGTTTGACTTTTCCTGAGCCAAACAGTCCAGCAACAACAGTCCATTATCAGCCATCCAACAGTAGGAAGGATGGTTGATAATGGACTGTTGTTGCTTAACAGCTTTCCGTTTGGTAGTTTCTATGGAAACTGATGCAATTATCAATGAAACGTAAAGTAATTATAAAAGGTGACAGTTTCTTACTCTGATTTTTTTTCTTCTTTTAATTTTATTTCTTTCGCTTCGGTTTCTCGGTTATTTTAACTTTTATCTCTTTAGTTCTTTCTGTTGTTCTCATTTTTCAATGTTGAATAGCTTTCTGTTGTTTTTTTTTCTTTTTATCCCCTATCGGTTTCGCATCCTTTTCTTTTTTGTCCCCCCTCCCCATTAGCCTTGTTCTATCTCGTTTCCCTCTGCTAGTTTTGATTTTTTTTTTCTCCGGTCCCTCTCCTTCGTTACACTCTCTTCAACATACGGAGTGTGCTGTTGTCGAGATACAAAAAAAAAAGTATCTTTGCAGATAAATTGAGAAAAGAGACTTAGTAGCCAACAAGAAAAGACGCATTCAAACGCATAGAAACCAAAACCAGACAGCATATGGTGAAAATATCAGCGTATGGATGGAAATTTAGGAACATAATACACAACTGAAGCGAGCTAGTCACTTTTGTTAGGAGTCTTACTGTTCCTACGAAAGGAAAAAGAAACTTTGTGAATTCAGATACAAATGGAAAATGGCTTTGCTGATCAGTTTTTCAAAGTTAAGTAGATAAAAAAGCGACCGATGGAGATAGCTAAAAAAACTGCAGGAGATAAGCAGACAAATTCTAAAACGCCATACGATAATTAGTGAGTGAGCAACGAGAGAGTGATGCAAATCATTATCAGACAAAATACAGCCACAAGAACCCAAACACATGCTGGGAGTGGAGAAAAGGGGGGGGGGAGTTCAGAGCATCGTAAGATATTTTGAAATTCGTTGGAACGGATTCAGAAAGTTAAATGTTGCTGTGGTAATATGAACGAAACACATTAAACAGTGGCCCCGCGGAATGAGATGTACGATAGAAGACAGGACCACTAGAAGAAAAACACAATACCGACTTAGTAATTAATTACTGGGGGATGAGAATGTGCATCCACCATTCCTTTGGTTGGCTTGCATCCAACTGTCTGCTTAGTGTAAAAGATGGAAAACGTTTTTTATTTGTAGTTTTTTTTTTTAACTGGTTGACAGTGATCTGGAGAACGATCGGGAGATGATTTTTTTGTTTATGTTTTATATTTGAAGACTGCAAGCGAAGCAGAAAGAATTCTATAAGTCGGGGTCTGTCTCGTTCTATTAATATTTTTCAGTCATTGTAATTTCGAGGGACAATTCGGTCAACGCCTTGCTTTGCATTGTTTTGTTCGCTTCGGTTTGTAAGTGCAAATCATCTTCGGAGCGCTGAGAGACAACTATTTGAAACGATTTGCATATAGTTTCGAAAACGAGATTGTGTGTGTGTGCGTGTGTGTGTGTGGAATGGAGTTTTTCTTCTTGGCTATCGTTGGAGATTAGAAACAGAAAAGATAACCTTTGGCAAATAAATTAAACAGATAAGAAAGATTAGGGTGATGTACAGATCGGAATATTATTCTTTCTTTTCAAACTACATTACAGCCGAAAAGGGAAAAAATAACACACACACACACACACAGAGAGAGAGAGAGATGCGTGCATTTTCAAACAAAGATTAGAATTCTCATTAAAGCTAATTAAGGTCTTTCAAATACTCTAATCAGACCAAGAAAAATAACGTATTAATGTATTCAACAATTCCTCTTCGTCCGCGTATAATTAGGTCGTTGTAGCGTTCAGTGTGCCTGAGGCTTGTAAGGATCTAGCCACACAAGACATGAAGTCCAGATAACATCGCATCATTGTGACAGATCTGCCATTAGGGGCATTCCATGAACATTTCACAACGAAGAAGAAGAGGAGATGGGCTCCGAGTCATGATAACACAGTGACAATAACACTGAGTAATTAGCTAGCGATAAGGATTAACCCCTAATTTAAGTATCTATTTAAAAGAATACTAATAGGGAGAATGAACCAAGTCACCGTGGAGAACATCGACCAAAACATATTTAATTAATGAAATGTAACCGGCTTCTGAGCTGCAAGATGATTGATAAATACATTATACTCTAAGCTTCTGTTTACATCGTGGTAGTCATAAATATCTATTACGCTTTCCTGCTTCCAGTTGCTATCGGATTTATAAGAAGTAAATTGAAGGCAGTAATATATCAGTGAAATAATGTTAGGCAAGTTCGTTCTTTTGTAATCATCCATATATATCTGTTTTCGTGCAACCACGCCCTTAGCTTTGTTGGCTCTATCTGTTAGCTGCAGCGAAAGAGTTCGCTATAACAATATTGCAAGCACAACGGAAATTACGTCAGTGAAATTGACCGTTTTTCAGATAAATGGATAAAATCTTGCTTGAATAACTAGATTAATAAAAAGAGCTCTATACGTATGGAATGTTTTTTTTTTATTTATCTTATGAATTCTTATTGATATATATAAGTTTGTGAATAGCAGTATCACTTGATGTAACATCTAACTGTGCAAATTCTCGCCGATAATAAAAATGGTACAAACTTAAAAGTAAAAGGGAAAAAAAAAAGAATTTTGCAGAGATTCCGTTGCTATAGCAACGGCAATAATGTGTTGTTAGGAGACAGCGTGAAAAAGTGCAGGTAGGAATTTTTACAGTGTTTGCAAGTAGAAAGGAAGTTATGTATCACTTCTATATCGGGTAGCAGCCTTCGTATCGGGTTTTCAAAAATGGAGAATGTTTCGATAAATCTTTGGAAAAATAAAAAGAAAATTTTGCAACTTTTTTTGGTTTTGTGAATGTTATAGAGAAGAATTCTGAAAAAGCAACTTCGAATAAGGATTTTAATCGAATGATGAAATAATTAGAAACTCAAAGGAGAATATGGATTCGAATAACATTTTAAAATGCACACTGAGATGTCATAAATTTAAATTCATTTGGCAAAATATATTTATTGAAGCGATGGATTTTATGGATTTTAAAGAAACAGTAAACATTAGAAGCTCAACAGAATAAGAAAGACTAATCGAACACATATGTTGAACTCAGCACAACTTATACAATTTAAATGGAATAAACTATTAAATATATTCGATTTTCAGTTTAAATGTTCAGATTAAAAAAATACACACACTAAAAGTTCAGTGCGGAACTTTTATTAGTATGAATAGAATGACAAGCATTGATAAATGCAAATCAGATAAAGGAGCGATTTATTTTTATAGTTATATTTATGGTGACAATTTACTTGATATGTTGGCACTATAAGTCTCTATACCAAGTAAACTGCCCTTGTAGAATTCAAATTTTAACGAAAGAGTGATAAATATCATAACTGAAAACAAAGCAAATCATCACTATAGAAAGTAAAGTGTCACTAAAAAAGCAAATCATCACTATAGAAAGTAAAGTGTCACTAAAAAAGCAAATCATCACTATAGAAAGTAAAGTGTCACTAAAAAAGCAAATCATCACTATAGAAAGTAAAGTGTCACTAAAAAAGCAAATCATCACTATAGAAAGTAAAGTGTCACTAAAAAAGCAAATCATCACTATAGAAAGTAAACTTCAACTAAAAAAGCAAATCATCACTATAGAAAGTACACTGCCACTAAAAAAGCAAATCATCACTATAGAAAGTACACTGCCACTAAAAAAGCAAATCATCACTATAGAAAGTACACTGCCACTAAAAAAAGCAAATCATCACTATAGAAAGTAAAGTGTCACTAAAAAAAGCAAATCATCACTATAGAAAGTAAAGTGTCACTAAAAAAAGCAAATCATCACTATAGAAAGTAAATGTCACTAAAAAAGCAAATCATCACTATAGAAAGTAAAGTGTCACTAAAAAAGCAAATCATCACTATAGAAAGTAAATGTCACTAAAAAAGCAAATCATCACTATAGAAAGTTAAACTGCCACTGAAAAGCAAATCATCACTATAGAAAGTAAAGTGTCACTAAGAAAGCAAATCATCACTATAGAAAGTAAAGTGTCACTAAAAAAGCAAATCATCACTATAGAAAGTAAACTTCCACTAAAAAAGCAAATCATCACTATAGAAAGTAAACTGCCACTAAAAAAGCAAATCATCACTATAGAAAGTACACTGCCACTAAAAAAGCAAATCATCACTATAGAAAGTACACTGCCACTAAAAAAGCAAATCATCACTATAGAAAGTACACTGCCACTAAAAAAGCAAATCATCACTATAGAAAGTACACTGCCACTAAAAAAGCAAATCATCACTATAGAAAGTAAAGTGTCACTAAAAAAGCAAATCATCACTATAGAAAGTAAAGTGTCACTAAAAAAAGCAAATCATCACTATAGAAAGTAAACTTCAACTAAAAAAGCAAATCATCACTATAGAAAGTACACTGCCACTAAAAAAGCAAATCATCACTATAGAAAGTACACTGCCACTAAAAAAGCAAATCATCACTATAGAAAGTACACTGCCACTAAAAAAGCAAATCATCACTATAGAAAGTACACTGCCACTAAAAAAGCAAATCATCACTATAGAAAGTAAAGTGTCACTAAAAAAGCAAAGCATCACTATAGAAAGTAAAGTGTCACTAAAAAAGCAAATCATCCCTATAGAAAGTAAAGTGTCACTAAAAAAAGCAAATCATCACTATAGAAAGTAAACTTCAACTAAAAAAGCAAATCATCACTATAGAAAGTACACTGCCACTAAAAAAGCAAATCATCACTATAGAAAGTACACTGCCACTAAAAAAGCAAATCATCACTATAGAAAGTACACTGCCACTAAAAAAGCAAATCACTATAGAAAGTACACTGCCACTAAAAAAGCAAATCATCACTATAGAAAGTACACTGCCACTAAAAAAGCAAATCATCACTATAGAAAGTAAAGTGTCACTAAAAAAGCAAATCATCACTATAGAAAGTAAAGTGTTACTAAAAAAAGCAAATCATCACTATAGAAAGTAAAGTGTCACTAAAAAAAGCAAATCATCACTATAGAAAGTAAATGTCACTAAAAAAGCAAATCATCACTATAGAAAGTTAAACTGCCACTGAAAAGCAAATCATCACTATAGAAAGTAAAGTGTCACTAAGAAAGCAAATCATCACTATAGAAAGTAAAGTGTCACTAAAAAAAGCAAATCATCACTATAGAAAGTAAACTTCCACTAAAAAAGCAAATCATCACTATAGAAAGTAAACTGCCACTAAAAAAGCAAATCATCACTATAGAAAGTACACTGCCACTAAAAAAGCAAATCATCACTATAGAAAGTACACTCCCACTAAAAAAGCAAATCATCACTATAGAAAGTACACTGCCACTAAAAAAGCAAATCATCACTATAGAAAGTAAAGTGTCACTAAAAAAAGCAAATCATCACTATAGAAAGTAAAGTGTCACTAAAAAAAGCAAATCATCACTATAGAAAGTAAATGTCACTAAAAAAGCAAATCATCACTATAGAAAGTTAAACTGTCACTGAAAAGCAAATCATCACTATACAAAGTTAAACTGCCACTAAAAAGCAAATTATCACTCTAGAAAGTAAACTGCCACTAAAAGAGCAAATCATCACTCTAGAAAGTAAACTGCCACTAAAAAAAGCAAATCATCACTACAGGAAGTAAACTGCCACTAAAAAAAGCAAATCATCACTATAGAAAGTACACTGCCACTAAAAAAGCAAATCATCACTATAGAAAGTACACTGCCACTGAAAAAGCAAATCATCACTATAGAAAGTAAAGTGTCACTAAAAAAGCAAATCATCACTATAGAAAGTTAAACTGCCACTGAAAAGCAAATCATCACTATAGAAAGTAAACTGCCACTAATAAAGCAAATCATCACTACAGGAAGTAAACTCCACTAAAAAGCAAATCATCACTACAGGAAGTAAACTCCACTAAAAAAGCAAATCATCACTACAGGAAGTAAACTCCACTAAAAAAGCAAATCATCACTACAGGAAGTAAACTGCCGCTAAAAAAAGCAAATCATCACTATAGAAAGTAAACTCCACTAAAAAAGCAAATCACTATAGAAATTTAATCGGCCACTAAAAAGCAAGTCATCACTATCGAAAGTAAATGGTTAGGATGTAGTGATAATTATTCCTATGTAATTATTAATATGAATTAAAAGTATAATTTAGTTTCCTATTTAATCCATGATAACAGTATTCAGAAAAAAAATTGAAAATTCAGCAACATTTTAGGAAAGGTTTCAATTAAAGAATGTTTAAAGGAATTGATTAAATTCTTAGACTGTCTCAAGATGCAGAGTACTCAGGCACGAACTAAAATTATTCGACTAAAAACAAATTCAGGAAAGTATAAAAATAATCTAATCCATTGACATAGTTGAATGCCATGCAAAGCACTAGCCACATACAAGTCAAGCAATATGTTATTAAACATGATATCAATGGCAGAATGAAAACAAACCAGGAACGACAGCGTCGAGGTAGGAAAAAAATGATGAAATGACTTTTAGAATGAAAAAGTGTAGTTCGCCGTGAAAAAGATTGATTGAAATAACTAAATATAAAGTAACAACACAATAACTTATATATATATAATATTTTCTATTTAATATTTGATTAGAAATCGGAAACGAACAGATGATAAATAATTAGCAAGAGAAATCAAGGAAACGGTAAGACTTTAAAAAAAAGTTAAAAAATAAGGTAAACAATATCAAATTTATTTCTTGTAATTTGCTTCGACCTAATTCATGGTGACACTAAAATTGATAACTCCCTTTATTTAGTGGATTATAAAAGGGAAGGCTATAAAATCACTGTAATGGATAATAAAAACACACTTTTTTAAGTGAAGGCATAAACTGCTCCCTAAAAGAGACATTTAATTAGCGGAATATCATGTCTGACATCGTTCAATTAAAAAAAAAGAATAGATTGGAATAAAACTATTTAACAGTCTTCCGACCGTAGAAAATTATTAAAACGTATCCCAATAAATGCATCATATCAATTATCTAGTGGATAATATTCAAAATAACTATAAATTATAATATTAGAAAAACATTCAAAAACCAACAAACAAATTCGTGTCCTTTGCATAGTTTGCTTGTAAACATTTTGTAAATTATTTTAAAAATTAGAAACCAAATTACTAACCTTGGACTAGGAAAGGCTCGAGCCCTTTTGGCGGAGAAGCAATGAACCATTCCAGAATTTCTATTCCCCATGCCCAAGGAGATTTCTCTGGCGTGGCTAACTTAAACAGATCACTTCTGCAGTTCACCGAAGTTTGGGAAAAAATGCCTCCCACTGGGGATCTATCGCCACCACACCATAGATTCGGAACCAAAGACACCGAACTACCATGTCATGGGCTATTTTTGTTTCCTCTTTCTTGCTGACATCGCTGCGAACACCGTAATCACCTGTCATAGAAGCGCACAGTTGTCACATCTCTGAAGAACACTCACGGAGACTTCGCGCACATATCGAAGAAGGGAGCCTAATCCCTACTCTAACATCTTCTTGTCGCATGAAGGTCTTCTAGTTTTAATTGTTCCTGAGGGGAACCACTTCAGTGGCGACCGCAATCACTCATAGCTGTTGTCGGAAAACACATGTGAACTCCCAGTAGTTGGGGTGGGTGGGGGGGGGGAATAGACACCGAATGCGCGTATGTGTATGTGCGTACACGCAGCACATGCACTGGGGTTGACGATGACCTGTCAAAAACACGTGGAAGCAGAATGGAGAATAAGTGCACGAACTACTAGTACAGTGGAGAACTATAGACTTCAATATTCACATTACGATTAGTGTTAGTTAACTTATGGAGAAAGAAATTAGCATCTTCGAATTGTTAGAAATGTATGAGTTTATTTGAAATATAGAGAAAAGGCTAGTGCTTCTATTTTATCAATCCCATTGTTATACACATGTACGAGTTTAAAACTAGATGAATGATACTTGGTCACGCAATCTTTTTCTACTAGATTTCACAACGTGCAAGTATTTTTTTGAGAATCCACACACACACGCGCGCGCGCGCTGTTTATGTGCTAACCACGTTCTTAGAGCTGTAATTAGAAAGATTCAAAACATGCAATGGATTGACTTAATATTTGCCGAGCTATGAAAAATTAATTACTTCATATCTTCAGTATTGCAATATCCATTATACATCAAGATAAAACTAAACATTCTTACCGGTTATATGTTAATCAATAGAGATCGCTATCTATTTTCTGCTTCTGATACTTCAAATGATAAACAAATTAAGATATGAACTTATCCGAGATACTCCACTGTACTACAGGAAAGCTACAATTACAGGGGCAATCTGGATTATGAACATCGCGGATAAAGTTGACGGTTTCTTGCAACCCAAATAACGGATCAGAAGAAAAGTTAGGGGTAGGGAGAGGAAGGGGGGGAAGGTCGAAACAGAAATCTCGCCGTTTGTTACGGATGACCGAGACACTTTTACGTCGATGATGGAGGGTCGACTTAAGACGCCCGCCTCTGTCGCTCCCACGACTGGTTCTGCGAGACGAGGGTTATTGGCGCGCAAACAGAGAAGCAAGCGACATCAGTCCTTGATTGGTCGGTTGGCAGTAACAGCCGCTCTAGCATTTCTCCCCCCTCGTTCAACAACGCCTAGCGCCGCCACTGCGATACGAGAGGCAAAGGCGACTCCGTAATCTGGCGACTGTTATCAGCAAGCCCTCTCCTCCTGTTTCCTAGGGAAGTCTAACTGAGGAACCAGCCACACTGTTGAACTAATGAAGTGTGAGCAAAGGAGAGTACGGAACCAATATCTACATTAAATCAAGAGGGAGCATGCAGTGGAAGAAGATGAATACTATACTAACTATCAAGATTCTCGTCCTTTAAAAAAATCTTTCGAATATGATGCTCTTTACAAAATTTTCTGTATTTCAAATTTTTTTTGTTCATTATTTATGCTTCTCTCTATTTAGTATTTTATTATTTTTATATTTATTCACTCTGTTTAATTCTTGCTTTTACTGTGTTTGTTCCAAATGTTCTATGTGTTCTCTCTCTCTCTCTCATCCCCACATACTGTGTTTAGTTTGGATAATTTTGGTGCCTCTAATTCTTTCCCCTTTATTATATGCGTGGTACTTTTTTTTAACAAGTTTATTTTTCTTCGGAGAAATCCAGTTCGATATCATACAGAAGATATATTTAATTGTGTTCATACAATTACATATACTTGCATACTTTCTTGGATAAATTTCAATTTGAATACGATACAATAGGAGAAAGGATGGTGGGAAAATAAAAATTCGCCCAGGGACAATTGGGAAAGATTATAGTGGAAGAGCCATTTAATCAAAGAGCTAGTTTGAAATGGAAACCATCATTTAGACGAGGGAGATAAGGACGTACTATACAAAGCTTTTAAGAATGAATTCTTCGTTTTCTCCTGAGATTCGTCAGCTTCGCTAGTTTTTTTCTTTCTTTCATTTTCTTTTTTTTTTTTCCTTACGGTTTGCTCTTATTTCTTTTCTGCATTTCATTTCAATTCTCTCTCTCCTCTCTCTCTCTCTGTTTTTTGTTTTCATTCTATCTCTTCGCTTTTCTATAGAAATGTATACACTTTGGAAACTAGCTCCATTTTGCTTTCTTTTCTCTCTTACTTTAACTTCTTTTAATTTTATGCAGACGTTAATTATAAATCCCATCCCCCAGAGGAAGAGCGTGTACACCCACACACCCACCCACCCACACACACAGCAAATGGTGTCAGCTCTTAACAATAGCCCGAGTCACGTTATACGTTTCAGCGATTTTTGGACGTGTTTAAAGGTAGGCAGTGTTGTGTTGATGTAATGAAGCCGGCTAATGGGGATGTTATTTCGCGAGATGACCCTTCTTTTCAAATAAACTGAGAACTTCAGAGTTAAACGAGACAGTAGAAGAAAAAGATTACAATTAATGAACGTGGGGAGAAAGCAAAGGGAGAGTATAAAATAATTAAAAGGAGAAAGTAATGAAGATTTATTAGCTGAAGGGGACACACACAATGGATGCAACATTTTCAAAGAAGTGGTAGATCGAGTATTGAAATAAAAAAAACGGATTAAACCCGGAGGACAGAGGAATATAGATCGGAAGATGAAATGATACTTTTGAATACTAAGAAAAAAAAAACTTGAATTATCTGGCCTTTGAGCATGTGCGCGTGGTCTATTCCGGCTACTGTTTGGATGGATGCAACTTGCTAAAGAGATGAGTAATTAATAATTTTCGATGAATTCACTCTCTCTCTCTCACACACACATACACACACAAAGAGAGAGAGTTGAATCATGAAGAATAGAAGTGTGGAATGTCTGCGTAGAAAGAGTTCTATCGATTCTTATTGAAAAAGTTTCTCTTTATTCGCCAATAATTTGTTCTCTTTCTTATCGATTGTTTGCCAATTCAAAATGCTTTAATTTCCGAATATTTTGGCAATCACATGACTTATCTCTGGCCAACCACATCGTTGCGAAGCAGAAGTTTTCCGAGCGTCAAATTGTCGGTTATGTTTTTTCTCCAGTAACTGACTACGCTATCATCCTCATCCCTCTTATGTCAGCTGAAATTCAAGTATACGAAAAAAGGCAAACCGATTTCGAAACTACTAACTAAATGAAAGCATCCTGCGGCAGTCAACTTCCGGACGTTTAGTTGAGCACATTGGGGGGGGGGGGGTTTGTTGCTGAAGTCAGCAGAAACACTCCTCCGTATTAGGGCGATAAATAGTAAAGCCGGATAAAAGCAGATATCGACTTATTGCTTCGTTGACTAGGAAGAAAGAAAGGCAAGAATAACTTGGGAAAGAGGAGAGAGAGAGAGAGAGAGAGAGAGAGAGAGAGATAAGCGAAACAACGATGTGCAAAAGATGCCAAAGGGGAAAAAGAGCACCAACAGATGAATTAACGGATGAGTGCACCTATTTATTGGACCGATATTAACCTACAATATTAACTGAACGTCGATCTAATTGTCACGTGTTTTCTTACTATTTGAACGGAGTCGTTGAAACCACCATTTCTTTAAGACATTACATCACTTCTTAGAAGTCTGATCGTGAACAATATTCCTAACAAAATTTGGCACTAAGACGTAAAATCATTTCGATTCAGTGGAAATTTATTGACATCTTACTTTTCTATCTTTAATTATTTGCAATGGTCACTCTAAATCTTTTCTTCTACCAAGCCCATTATTTGTGATTTTTCCCTACGGTTTTGACTGCATTGAAATCCAGTCTAATTCCTCAACTAGAAGACGAAGAAAAATTATCCATTTAATTATTGTCCTGCTCTCATAGTTCTTCTCAACATCACCTTGAAATCTTTTGCGTAATTAATGATACGGTGGAGGATCTTTCGCTGTCTTATTCACAGAGTATACAGCAGTTTCTACTTATTTCGTTAACGTCTTCACAAGTTAAGAAAAAGTCAATTAGTTAGTTACGAAATTTCAACGGCATGTTGTCTGATTTGACGTCAAGATCTTATAAGCATCCGACTTACAAGGCATGTTCTTCCTTTTTAATTGGGTGCGTGTTAGTGGTTGAATCTTTTTTTCTCACTTGATTCTTCCAATGCAGGGTTACCCATAATGCTTCACTACACAATCCAACTATTAACGATCATGTATTTTTCTGTGGTGTGTTAATAACGAAAAGTCCTTGTAGAGAAAATGGTTGTTTTGAAGATTGGATGGGCTAAAATTTGTGCACTGAAAAATAACATTTTTCACAATACTGACCAGGTCAACAAAAACAGCGTATAGTTCACACGGATAGCTGAGACCACTTTCCTCAGATGACTAAGAAACTTCTAGGTCTATTTAGTAAATGTTTAGAAGAGCAAAGGACTATGATGAAAAATAATTACACATTTTATCTTTCTAAATTTAATCAAAAATAATCGCTTTTTATTTCTTGATTTGTCCCCTTGGGTTTCGGATAATTCCACCACCATCATCCAATGCGATCAATTTGATTCTTCACTAGAATATAGAACTTGGATGTCATATGTGGACTACTCTTCAAAACATTAGAAATCTCCAGTAAACATTCTTAGTTCCTCATTCTTTATCAACATGAAACTCCTGTGAAATCCCATCATTACAAATCTTTAGTGAGATATTTCTACGCTCCATTTTTCTTTCTCTTAATTTACATTCATTCCAGTCACCTCTCTCTCTCTCTCTCTCTCTCTCTCTCTCTCTCTCTCTCTCTCTCCATGTGCTTTGCTCCGTCATTAGTCTTTCTGTCCATAAGCAAGAGTATCTTTTTCTTTCTATAGTTCCTCGTCTGTCATTTCCAGAAGCCCTATGACGTGCTGGAGTGAATTAACATACCTTTAATACCCAATCACATAACGATTGTGTGATTACATCTTTGGTATTCGGCCAGCTCCATCATCCGTCTCCAGCTGTCTACTAATGGGCACAAACAATGCCTAACAAGGAGAAAGTAGGGAAGTACACATTGTTTTTAGTTTCGATTCGTTGGATTGCGAGAATAAATTTTTCTCAACTTTGATTGCAGCATAGGAGTAGTTAGTGAGGTAATGGGGATGACTGATGATCTCGTTAATGGAAGAAAAAAGATAATGAGACTACTCGAGGAACCATTATAGCCACATCATTGTATTTTTGACGTGCCACCCCCATTTCGTACTGGATTTCGGTAAACAGACAGCAACGCCCTCTAGTAGGCTTTCTCTCAGAGCTGAGATTTTATTTCTTTATAAAGCGTCATTTCGAAATTTCGGAAGTGCAGGTTCGGATGGAAACTTAATGGTATGTCGCACCATTCTCGCAGAATCCCGGGCCTAATTAGCAATAACTACATTGGCTAATTAGCCAAATGATTTGTGTGTGTGTGTGGCATTCTGTCTCTAGAACAAGCAGCAGCAATTTCCTTCGCATCATTATCGCTCTCGCTGTGTGTGTGTGTGTGTGTGTGTGTGTGTGTGTTTCTAAGCCATATTTACTCTTCCTTCATAGAGACACGGCCAGAGAGAAAAATATAGAAAGAGAGAAAAATCACTACGGAGAACCCCCCCCCCATCCTCTCTCTCTCTCTACGTTGCATCTATCATATTTTCTCCCTAGCTTTCTAAATAAAGAAGCAAAGAAAAAAATTAGAAGCTTTCGAAATGTGGACCATCAAGAAGAATGTTGAAAATACCATGGACAGAAAAAATGAAAAACGAAGATGTTTTAAAGCAAAAATTAAAAAAACATTAATGAAAATAATTAAAGAACGAAAACTTGAATATTTTGGACATCTAACTAGACAAGAAGGCATTCAGAAATTAATATTAGAAGGGAAACTGGATGGAAAAAGAGGGAGAGGTAGACCCAGGAAGTGGTTTGAAGACATTAAGGACTGGATTGGTTTGAATTACCATAAATGTTCCAGAGCAGCAAAAGAAAGAAAAAAAGTTCCGTGACATGGTTGCCAACCTTCTTCAAGGTGGATGACAGTTGAAGAAGAAGTGTATCAATCTCTTGTTATAGTCTCACCTTCTTCACATTCTTTATCATTCTTTTATTTCTCTTTTTCGTCTCCATCCATGCTTTTTGTACTTTCTTCCTTCCGCTACTGATTTTAACTTCTAAATCATTCAGTATTTCTCCTTTCTCTAAACACACGTCAAAGTGAGAACCTCATGGACTCAATCACTCGAATCTCATGAATTTCTATTGATGATACTTCTGGTATTTAAACGCCATTAGAATTCGGTGTTTCTGGGCCTTGGCGTATCCCAGTTAGTATTCTCTCAATCGATGTAAAATCCTTTCAAGTATTAGTTCAAATCGCGTGACTTGCTGCTATAATCCATCCCTTTCATATGCTAACAGGTTTTCTTTGCGACACCAAAATTATGAGTCCAAGCGATAATTGTTGAGGGGGTGGTCCATTCATCACAGTCGGACAGCTGCGAACAAGGTCGGCCGTCTCAGTAGAGTCGTCCAAGTAGATTAAATGTGCTCAAAAGTTCTTTCTACGTCTGACGTGTGTCGCAAGGGCGCTACGTAGACTGTAATAACAGTTTCAGATTTTTACGATGCAGTTTTGGAAGCTGAGCGAGTGAATATTTGTAGTAGAGATCGCAAAAGAATTGTTTTGAATGCTTACTCTTTCTTACTCTCGAGGAAGAGATTCCACTTGTAGATAATTTCCTTTCCACCCACCACAGCTAACGTGAACCAACAAGTGACTTGTATAATAAACGTTCGAATATTTTAAAATATTTAAAAAAAAAAATCATAACATCGACGTTGTTTATTTTCACTGAAAAGACTGAAGAGAAGAAAGATACATTCAAAGAAAGTAAAGCTTAATTAAAGTAGATTATCATGTTCAATATTAATGTATTTTTTCCATATTTTTATTAATATCACTCTGAAAAAGGCTTGCGAACTTCATCAAATTGTCTGCTACAGTGAGTTTTTACTGTTTACATTAGACGGACAATTGCAGCATCCTATTTTCTGAAAAGAATACTCCAAGCTACGGAAAAAAATCAATAGAGAAGGAGGAAGGAAGAGTAGAATCCTGAAAAGAGATATTAAAATACGTAATTAATAAAATAAACTCATGTTTCATCTTTCCGATTGCAGATAGCTAAAATATCGGGAGAATTTTTAGATTTGTAGAATGTTTGTGAATATCACAGACTATATTTTTTACAAAGTAGTTTTGGTATCATAGTTGCGAATACACTGAATGTTTGTAAATTGCACGTGTTATCTTGTCAAAGAGAATAAAAAGTAATAGAAAGAAAAAATATTCATAAGCATAGAAAAGACAACATATCTGGCTTCAACTTTTGATAGATCGTATTGCGGAGATAAAGTTCAAAGTTGAAGAGGTTTGATTGATCGATGTAATATCGTAATTTCTTGTTATATGCTACAGTAACTGTTTGGACCTTCCAAAAATGAACAGTTGGTTCCATTATAAAATAGTAAAGCCCGCACAGTTAAGAAAAATCCAAAAGACCAAGATTTCTGACAGACAGAGGTCATCGAACTGTGAGGAGAGTTGCATTGTACTCACCAAAACATCTCTTCAAAACGTGAAATCGAAGATTGATGTCAATAGGCTTTATACGTAAACGTATACAAGGGTATTTATTCCGCGTATACAAACAGCAGTAGAATAAGTATTAGAATCTTTCATAGTAGTGCAAAAAACTCAATTCAAAGTCAGGAAATACGCGCTAAAATAACATTAAGGGTATCGAACTGATGCTTATTATAAAACTGTCAGAATGTAGAAAGAGAAAGATTAAAAGAAGCCGAACAAAGCGTGTGTGTTTGGCTTTTCATGCCCGGAGATATTAAAGCTAAATTCAGATGATCCAAGTTATCGTGACATCCAAAAAAAGAAAACTGAGCCTAAAGGCAACACAAGCGACAATAGAAAGAGTGATCAATACAAGGGACAACTAAATGGAATTGTGTTTAGTGAGGGATAAAAGCATTTTGCGATGAAACATGCTAAAAGCTTAAGAAAAGTGATTTTCCTACTGGCCCAATTACGAGTGAACTAAGACGATGTTAATACAGATTACGTTCTTCGATTGCCCATCTTTGTATCATTAAATTGTGCTTCCGGAAAACTTCTAAGTACATCGAAACAAAAATCTTTACCTCAACAGCAGCAAATTGTTAGTAGCAAATGAAAATCAAGCCATCTTTTAGCGCCGAGTGTGAATGGAGCTGCACATTCTTTAAATGTTCAATTTTGATTACAACATTCATCATTCTAACTTCGTTTGTACGAGCAATTTCGATATTTTCGTAATTATGTTTGGTATTTCATTTATTTCACCCACATCCCTCGATCTTCTCTAGAATGGATAGTTGAATCCTGCAGCGACATCTACAGTGAATTACCTGCAATGTGTAATAAATACACCATACTAAACATACTACCCCTTAGATATATATACGTCTATAGGGTACTATTATTCATAAAAAACGAACGAATACGTAAATATCAAACAAGATGCTTTCCGTAGTAGACATAAGAGCCTAAAATATTTAGTTCCAAAAGCAAATAAAGAAGCAATACACAAACATATTTATTTAGCGCTAAAAGTATTCAACACACTACCTTTAACAATAAGAAATGAAACTAACCCAAACAAATACAGAACTCTAATCAAAGAGTATTTATTTTCCCACAGAAATGAGGAATTTCTGTTCAAAATAATTGTATAAATTATTGCTTTTTAGCATATTTGTATTCAAAGATCCAGTCTCATGGGTAAAACGTAAAAATTTAAATGCTGTTTAACTGCTTTGCTTTATTTGTTCCTAATTAATTGTTATGCAACTTTCTCTGTATGATGAAATTTTATTTTATCTGCGATTTTATTATGTAATTATATTATAATAACATGTATAGTATATGAATATACATGTGCATATAATGAAAATGCATTACATCAATTTTTGTAACTTTATGCATATCGTAACCCGGATGAGCTGTTGCTCTTAGGTTACACATATGATGGTTCAACATTTCGTACTATTATAGGAAGCTTACAAATCAATTTTACTAATTTTACTATAAAAAAAAAGAATACACCATAAATATAAATACTAAAAAAAATTACCGCATATCTATTATAATAAAATGCTTTTTAATGTTGTTTATGGAATGACCACGATAATACTTCCATGGAAACAATACGTCTGCATGTCACGTGATATAATCGATGAGCTGTTTGTAGTTTAGTGATAAGATGCGCCTTATTACCGTTCCATTCGCTATTACGTCACAAACATTTGTTTAAACTGGGAAAAAAAAAAAGAATGCAATAGACAGCCTTTTAGCGGCTACACGTTCAAGCGCTGGTATTAAAATTATAAATGTTATGCAACGAATGTAAAGTGTCTCCAAAACGCATTAATGTTTTCAAACTGCATTCATTACTCTTTCGCCCGAAGCAAAAGAGAAATAAGTAAACACTGCACGAGGGATTAAGGCTTTTATTAATTGAAAAATGGGAATAGTTAACAGAGCGACATACAACGGTTATTCTGACTCGTTATCTATCTGGGTTCAAGGAGATATTTTCGAAAGTAAATTAAAAGAACGTCTTAAGACAACTGAATTTCGTAATCTCATTAACACACGCTTACGTTTCACAAGCTTGGAGCTTCGTTACAATAATATCAATGCTTAAGACAATTAAGAGGCATTTGACATTGTGTAGAAAACCTAATTTCGCACACAGATAACACACAGAGAGAGAGAAGACAACACCAAGAATACTTCGTGGTTCTCCGATAAGATTTTCGCTCCACGACACTCTAACAAGACTTTCGTTTCGCAACAGGGTAAAGAACGAAAGAAAGAATAATAGATAGATAGGGAAAGTTTTTCTTTTTCTTTCTCATCGTGAGCACCGAAACGGAAATGAAAACTTTAGGCGACGTAATTTTTCCCCAGCTTGGTGAGACCCCCCTTATGGAAGTTACCCAAACATAAACTAAGCGAATTATTAGAGCTATCCCACTCTGCAGGGACGTAATTATTCGAAACGTAACACCACTCGATGCAGGGGAAATGACTAGGGGCGATCGAACTATCGCATCGATTACAAGCCTTCATTCGTCGTCGTTCCCTCATCTCTTGCACATGAAGAAAGTCACGGTGCAAGCAGTAAAAAAAAAAAAAATAATAATAAATAAAATAAAGCAGGAAAATGCGCTGGCGTTATCCGTATTTTATGAGCTGTGTTAAAGGAAGAAAACAAAAAAAAAAAACTTTAAAAAAAAAGAATTATAAAATATAGGAGAGATAGGGGGAGAGATAAAAAAAAAACAAGGAAATAGAAAAAGATAAAAGGGAGAAAAATCAGTAAAAAATTCAGGTTCGGAAAGGGATGGAGAGAAAAGAATAGAATAAATGCAAATGAGAGAGAGAGAGAAGAGGAAAGATGGAGAGCTGGGGCGAATGCTGGTCTTGAAATTCACGCTTGCTCTTGTTATCATTCATGATTGAAGTCTGATTAGCGGAATAATGAATTACTGACCATTTAAAACAATATATTTAGACATTTATATACATTTAATCATACAAATACATTGGTTTTACAAATGATATTCTGTCTTTTTCAATTTAGCTACTTGAATTCAAATTCTACTCTACGGTTCTTCTTTATGAACTGGTCAATAACATCGTCATAAAAACTTGGTTGTAACTTAATTTTCCCAAGCAACATGTACACTTGTAAAGGCTTGCTGACGCTCACTGGCTAGAGCTACGTTGACTGCGTATGGCCTGTGTTTAAGCAACAGAGTGAGACGATGTGAAATGGCTATGCGCGCGCACGAAATCACAGTGTTGCTGCTAGGACCTGGAAGCTCCCACAACCGAGCAAGCCAAGGTAGCTTTGACTAGACGAGCAAGCATCGGCCTTCGATACACAACGCAAAGCTCAATCATTGCCGCGCAAGCTTAAGACGTCTTCTGTCTACAAAAATAAAAGCCTAAATGGAATGCTTATAAATGCATGCATTTATTAACAAATAAATAGTACTTCTTTCTCAATTAATGAGCTTGCGCAGCAAGCATGGAGAAACAGAAAGAGATAAACAGAAAGAAGAACAGACATGCAAAGATGGAAGAGACAAGAGAGACAGAAAGATAGATAGAGAAAGGGAAAAGTAAAAAAAATCCAAAAAATAAAGAAAGAGGAATCAGAATAAAATAGAATCTTAAAGAAAATAAACAAACAAGAAAAAACAAATAGAATGAAGGAGGAAATGCGAAAAGAAATTTTTCAATCCATTGAAACTTTAGGTAGAAGCAGCATATTTCCATTCCATCATTGTCATGTGCATGTAAAGCTCACCGTAACCTGTGGTTAACTATGTATACGCGAAGATTACAAACGATCCAAACAAGGGTGCTGCTGGAATCATACAGATGCTGTAGCATTCCGTCCATTTGTGTTGGCACGTCATGGGAGTATAAAACTGGTTTCTCCGGCTACACTTCAATTTGTATTCCAAGAGCCTCGACAAAATACATAGTTCATCTGAATGCCATGGCAACAAGAAGGATGGAGCGAATAAGTGATGATCTCTCTGCACGACTGGTATGGACGTGCTACCGCAAGATTTTTTTTTTTGGAAGATGATAACCCAGCGTTTCTGCGTTAGTTGTGCGTCACCGAACTACAGCGTGTACCTTCCTATCATTCTGCGGGCGACCAAAATATATCTACGGCACTGACAGAGTTACAGGCCTCCTTGCGTACATTGGACGATAAAGCCACGTGTGGCCATGCAGATAACAATGTTTCTGGTGGCAACCCTTCATTACACAAAGTCCATGCGATGTACTGCTAATGCAGATTTATTCTCGACCTCGGGGATGGCTAACAACATCTGTTTTAAAATACAATTTCAGCATGTTTCAATACGGAAATAGTCATCAATAATAATTCTACTCTCTCTCTCTCACACACACACACCTTTCCAATCTTTGCATCTGTCTGTATTTCTAGCGATTTTTATATTTCTTATCCTATTGTAATGCATCACAATTTATTCCAAAATTTTTAACCCATTCACGTAAAAATATCAGCTTCAAATATAATTATGATTGAACTTTTGAGCCCTTTGCCACAATTATTATTATTATTATGGGCAGCTCCAAGGAGTCCTTAGACTCATCGAGGGAGGCCCAACATCATGTCAAGAACAACTATTCGACATTCACACAGTATCTATCATACCTTGCCTTGAACTCATTCACGGTCGTAGCACCCACAACAGACTCTGGCAACTTATTCCATTCATTCACCACTCTCCAAGTAAAAAACCTAGTTCTAACACCCTTGCTAACCACACTCTTGTCCAGTTTCCATGTATGGCCCCTAGTCCTCCAACCACCAGTCCTATTCTCAAAAATATCTTCTGGATTAATCTTATAGAAACCCTTCAGTAATTTGAATGTCTCAATCATATCACCTCTTTTTCGTCTATGGACCAATTTTTCCAACCCACAAATCTTCAACCTGTTCTCGTAAAGTTCATTCCATAGTCCTGCTATTATCTTGGTCACTCGTCTCTGGATCCTCTCCACCTCCTCCCCATCGAGAAAAAATCCTGGCGCCCATATCTGGGCACAGTAGTCTAGATGGGGATCTTATCAAGTCTCTATACAGGAGAACAATAACCTGTTTGTTTCTGCTTGTTAAAGTATTTTTCAGAAGCCAAGTGATTTGATGAGCTGATTTAGCCACTTTTGCAATGTGCCCCCTAAACTTCAATTCCCTATCCACCAAAACTCCCAAATCCCTAGCCTCATCAATCTCCTGGACTACGGTTCCACCAATGTGATATACTGTTGCTAATCTTTTCACCCCAAAATGCATACCCTTATCCAGTTCAGCGGTTACTGTGTTATAAAACGTGAGAAAGTTACTGAGGCATGTTCTACCCTTCACAAAACCATGCTGTCCCCCATACAGTATCCCATTTTCATCTATCTAATCCTGTATTTTCCTCTTGACTATTTTCTCCAAGACCTTGACAACAATTCCTGAAATGCTGATCGGCCGGTAATTTTCAACAGCAGTCTTGGAACCTCCTTTATGCAGTGGAGCTATTTTCCCCTCTTTCCACCCCCTTGGGACTAACCCAGACCAGAGACTCAAATTAAACAAAATGGTCAAAGGCACTGACAATTCTTTAGCCGCTTCTAATTGACAAGAGTACTCCAAGAAATATACTGAACCATACAAGAAATGAAAAGATCTGAAGCATAGTCTGTCCTGCAGTTACCTCTGTATAAATACTGCAGTTGATTATTCCATTGATAAATAAATTAACTAAAAATATACAGATATATCTAGAAGATGGACTGTCTCATGACGAAAATGGATTTGATTAGAATCAATTCCAACTTAAAAAAGAATGCAAAACTAACAAAGCGACTTCCTCTGGTAGTTTCATAAAAATTGAATTGAAAAGCTTAATAATATAAGCAAAAAAAAAAAAAAAAAAAAAATAGAAGAAGAAGAAATGGCAGAGATAGAAAGATTCAGAAAACCTTTCACTGTTAAATTGTGGAGGGGAAAGAAAAGAAACTGGAAGATGAATCTGTCTTTCTGAATTCTTCAAAAGACTTTTGAAATCCAGATTTCGTTTGTGTAGAGCATGCACAAGATACTCAGTGAGTTGTTATTCTAGATACTTAGACCTAGCATATTATGACTTCTCCTACATGTGCCTTACCTATCAATATTCCAAATTTTTAATGCAAGATTAACGATAAATTAAAGATACCAAGAAATTATATACTTGGTTTAATCCTTTATCCAAGTGTTAGCAAACAAGTTTGCACCTGTTTGAGGACTGGGGCAACTCGTATATAGAAGCTTATGACTTCACATCACTTGTCTTAGTATCCCATAATGCAAAGCACATATCCTTACGGAATGTATAATGGATAATCTCTAAATTAGAGATTATCTCTAATCCAAAGTACTTTCACGATAAGGTGTGACACCTTTTGGCTACTCGTATATGATAATAGGACTTCGGCATTACTTCAACCTTAGTATCACCTCTGGGTCTAGCTCCCATTGATGAGACCTCAATAAAGGTCGAAACCGGTCTGGATAGTGATCCTTCCCATAATGCATAGCATTATACATACTGGTAAGGATATGTGCTTTGTATTATGGGATACTAAGGCAATTGATGGGAAATCGTCTGCTTCTTTATATGAGTTGCCCCAGTCCTGAAAATAGTTCAGGTGCAAACTTGTTTGCTAACACTTGGATAAAGGATTAAACCAAGTATATAATTTCTTGGTATCTTTAATTTATAGTATAACCAAGTGGAAAAACTACTAAACAAGCAAAAGCAACGGTTGCGCATTCCTCTTCAAATAATCTAATATTTTCATTTAATTTTAAAATACTTCTAACTCCTGAAGAATGCAAAATCCTAGTCGAAATATCCTTTGTTCATATTTTTGAACCAGGTGTTTCAAGTATGAACTTTAGCAGGAGGTTAACTTACTGGTTTTCCAACTGACTGTACGTTTGACAGGGAGAATTGGAATGATCCATTCCGAAAGGAAACAATACAACTGCGCAGCTCAGCTCCTTTTGAATGTATGCACTCGTGGAGAATACATTAGAAATGCAGTAAGTTGACACAGCCCGGATGTTTCGACTCTAATGCGGAGTCTACAATTTATTAGCGTCGGGGATGGCTGTCAGTGATGTCCTACTTCGTGTAATGTTGCATGCGCGCACAGACAAAATATATTCGGAACAAATTACGGATGCGCGAAATGACTTCCTTGTATGCTCGCTCTGTCTGGGTGTCCTTTTAGGTCGCAGTACTTTGTGTGCGAAAAATGCTCAGCGAAGAACAGGGCTGAGAAACATTAGTCAGGTTTAGATCTCGCGGTTAAAGTGTAAAGAAGGCTAAGTGTGTGGGGGGGGTATCTGACTGCTTCGAGCTGTCTTTCTAGATCTAGGAGAAATCGAAGTCGATGCGCGTATCGTTTGTAAACAAACTCGCATTTGTATAAACAATTTAGAAGCACGTTTGGAATGGCATATTAGCATCTTCTCATCGTTTCGATGCTACCAAGATATTCCAATTACGATTGCATGCAGTAAATATAAATTGAATGATCTGTCTGGCGATCGAAGATCTCGTGTAGCTTCTATGTATGATCTGCACATCTCAAAAGGTGCAAAAGAAACTCTAAGAGAAAACCAACAGTTTACATCCCCCTCTGGAGAATAGCAGTTTCTGTACTTATTGGCCTCTTCCCAGAGCATTGGAATGTGTAGACATGCCAGTACAGCGGTTTGATGGCATTAAGAGGGAAGAGGAAATAAATGAGAGGATGCCGTGAAGGAGAAAGTAAACTCTTATACAAACTCCTGTACGGTGAGATGATAGCAATGAGACTACTCCCGTAGCGACCACACATCTGGTTTCTTCACCGTTTCCAGTTAAAGACGACCAGCTGAACGGACGCTATTGATTCGGCTTTAGAATGGCCGTCACGGGAGCAAAGTTCCCGTACTTGGTAATGCCAGTAGGCAATTGCATTTCTTTTTTTTTTTTTTTTTTTTTTCCTTTTCGTTCTTCCAGTTTTTTCGTTACTCTCTACTCCGCTTTTGTAAAGACATCACGTTATCATTTCCGTTAATCTATAACTGACTTTTGTAACTTGTTAGCTGGTAATTCATTTTCTCATTGCTGGACCAATCTGCTATTTTTTTTTTGTGTGTGTGTGTGTGTGTGTGTGTGTGTGTATGTCGAGCACTATGAGTTGATTAGATGACACAAAGTGTTCGATAACTGTAAGATCTTTTGCAATAGCTCTTAGGATCTGTTAACATTAAGCTTGCGTATCCCGTTGCCTTGACAACTGTTGCACCAAAAAAAAAAAAAAAATCACGTGTTTCTGTAAACGATGTTTTCTACGCTACTTTTATCAACGAGAACTTGTTATCCGATCAAAGAGATCAGTAAATATAGAAAGAGATCCGCTTTCTAGCAGGATTATCATATATTTTGCATCTTCTTTTGTCACCTGTCATCTTTCATTTTTTTTTTTTTTTATGGAAGACATCCCCGTTCCATTCCTTCATGCGACAAGAGGACTAGGGGGAGTTCAGAAAATACCAAACTAACAAATCACGCCAAATCCCCCATCCTCTGGGGAAAAAACCAGCGATCAAATCTTTGACAGACGACGCCCATCTTCCCATAATCCCACAGGTTCTAGTTCAGGGTTTTCGTGTGTAACAAGAACTGCCTAACACACACACACACACACACACACACACACAGGGAAAGGCAAGAACGAAAGGAGAAGCAAACGGACGGAAGAATTTACAGAGATGTCAATACCCACAAAATCGTTCCATAAAGAAACCACGGCACGCGCTCCATCGTGATGTGCCTTTCAAAATAGAATTCCCCACTGGACCAGCATTTTCATTTAAAATTCTAGTAAAACATGTACGAGCACTAGTGGCCTGTGAGGTAAGGGGTGGTTTAGGGATTGGGAGAGAAGATACTATTCGATTAAAGCACCCGATACTCTAACATAAAAAAAAAAAAAATTGCTTGAAGGCTTTAAAAATAGTTTTTTTTTTTTATTGTCAATCACAGACCGACTTATTGGCACCGGAAATACCGCATGGGACAACGTAGCTGCGTTAAGGGAGGACTCATTATGTCTCTTCGTTCCTTTTAACAGACACACACACATAAAAGATTTTTGCGGCTTCGAGTAGAGAAGCGATTGGCGGCAAACGCTAAAGGGAGTTTTAGATGGCATCGCGATTTATTTGTTTATAGCTCAGTTAAGATGGTGGTTGAATTCTCGTCTTCGTTCTCCGACTGCCGGGATAGGCAGGACAGGTTTTTGTAAAATTGTGATGTCGTAAAACGTTCTGTTTTGTGGCTCTAAAAAGCTTCTGGACGGAAAATGTGTTTTGTGTGTGGGGGGGAGGGGAAGAAGTTGTAAAAAATTACTGTTGGAAGAGAAATTCGAATAAATAAACCAAGACAAAGAGAGGAGTGTAACACTGAAATACGGGCAGAAATAAAGGGGGGGGGGCATCGTAGTCTTCCATACAGAACTGTACTATTGGGAAAGTGGCAATAGGAGACGGGCGTAGTGAAGGAATGAAAAAAAAAAAAAACCATTACAAATGATGAGCGTTGAAATCGCCAACATTAACAAGAGTAAGACATTTCTTAGTGGAACCCTTTGTAGTGCACACAACAACTCCAAGTGTCGTTTTCCCATTGCTACTATGGAAGCATCACTTACAAGGTGGAGTCTGGAGAGTTCTGATAAACACCTAGAAAAAAATGATATTAAAGCAATTGATAAAACCACAAGATAGAACATACGAGGATATATATAAGAACATAAGTTACCTTCATAACTCTGTCACTAGTATGTTCTTTCTTGTGGTTATATCAGTTGCTTCTAGATGTTTAGCAGAACTTTCCAGACCCTCCCCCCATATGTCAGAACACGCAAACACAGAACATATACAGTATACACCCTCTGTCCAAAAAGAAACCGAACTTTTCGAAAATAGAAGGAACTAGTGGCGCTACCTGTTGTATCTTTTTGTTGTGGAAAGCGGCAACCATCATTAGGGCAACTGTTTATGACATTTGTTTCATAGTGCCAAGAGTGACTGTGTTTTGACGAACTGTCGGTCGTCACGATATTCATGTCGTACGCGACGAATTCTCGCTATCAATCGCTTCAAACTTCGAGATAAAACTTACCATTGACTGTTTGGCCAGGCGGAACGAATTCTTTGTGGATAATGTCCTTGGAATCGTAGAAACAAATCAGCATTGTCTTTACTTTTGACTTCTCCGAGCGACGTTTTTTCGGATGCCCCTCTTCTGGTGGTCTCCACTCAGCACCCTGGAGCTTTGTTTCGGGATCGTACTCAAAACAACACGTTTTGTCACCAGTAACGATCGTTTCAAGGAAGTTTGAGTCCTTACGAGCGGTTTTTATGAGGTTATTGCAGCGTTCATTTCGATACATTTTTTGGTCGTCGGTCAACTTGTGGGGAACAAATCGCGAATTCAATTTACGAAGTCCCAAACTGTCGGTCAAAATGTTGTGCACAGTTGATTTTGGAATCCCCAATTCATCTTCAATCAATCGCACGGACGATTTCGGATTTTCTTTGATGAAATCGCGCACTTTTTGGATGTTAACTTCGCTCAGTCCAGTTTTTGGACGGCCCGGCTTTTCGTCGTTCTCAAGCGTCTCACGACCACTTTGAAATCGCTTAAACCACTCGTAAACTTGAGTACGGGATAAGCATTCATCCCCGTATGCTTTTTGAAGCATTTGATGCGTTTCGGTAAAACTTTTACCAAGTTTAACACAAAAGTCAATCGCAGCTCTCTGTTCGAAACTCATTTTCCGACCGTTCTTCAAAACACACTGTCACTCTTGGCACTATAACTCGGCTTCTAATGAAACAAATGTCATAAACAGTTGACACAACACTAATGAAGGAACTATATCTCGTTCAGATTCCATACGATTTCTGGATTTACAAGCAGTAAGTGAGGAAGTCGTTTTACTCTTAATATCCAAGGGAAACAAATGAACGTTGAACGCAGATGAAGAGCAAATATTAGATTACAAGGGAATATCACTTACATGAGGGAAATTAACGCCGTTTTTATAAAATAAGTGCGATGCAAGATACAGATGTGGTTAGTTTGTGCCAGTGAGATAAACAGGTTTCTAGATTATCAGATATTTAGGGAAACTTTTCTATCAGTTGTCCTAAATTTGGTTAGGACCCTGCCACTTGAAAAGAGACTATTTGTAGTCGAAGAATCATAAGGGCCTTTACGGCATTCATCTTAATTTCAGATAATCTGCATGTCAAGTCTATTATTACAACGAAGAGAGAATTATTCAAATATTTGAAGCCGGATTCTATTTCCTGTTGCTTTATCACCAATCTTACTTCAAATCGTCTTCCAGAATAATCTTTACATCATCAGAGACAGTTAAGCACAACTTCCAAACTTAGTTTTCCCAGAGTAAGCAGTAATGTATATAAATTAAGTGCTGTATTTACATTAAAGTCTCCTTAATGCTATTAGCATCATTACTCTCTCTCTCTCCAGAAGCTGAACATCTGTGTCTTATCTCATCGGATAGTCACAGGTTTGTGTTCTGTTCCTCCAACTTTTTTCGAGTTAACGTGTTTTGAAAAAAAGTAAAAACTTGGCGATAAAAGTAGCAATTAATGGTACTAACTTATCCCTTTCCATGCCATCCTTCGTGTAGTTTGTTCTCTTCAAGCGTCAGTATTTAATTTATCCAGTAAGTAGGGGGGAAAAATGCACTCTAGTGGAATTTGTCGTTGGTAAACTCATCCATGCGAGATGATTCGTTGAGCCTGGCAAATTAAAAAAAAAAGGAATACACCGTTCGCACAGAAACCTTTTCAAAAATCAACGCAGACACAGGTGAGTATTAACTCATGATCAATGATCAATTTGCCTGAAAATACAATACAAAAAAAAAAGTATTTAGTCTGTAGGAATTTTCTGACTTTATCAGATAAGGCATACAGCTCCCTATATCCCAGAGTGGAGTAAAAATTGAAATATGCAAATAAGAGGATGTTTTTCTACAGAAATCCTGTTTTTCGATGTTATGTTTTGGTCTTGTAGAAAAATAACAGGATTTTTCCTCACAGAATGTCTGGTTTTTCATCTTGCTTCGTCCGTAACATCCTGAACAATTAAGGCGTCGTTTATTTAAACAGAAACTGTCTTTCCGTGGTACACTCCATATTGATACAACCGAAAGATCAAAATGAAGAGTTCAATGAACTCTTCATTTTGCGTTATAAACAAAGTTATTGGAACTCCAGTAGTGTCAATGGAAAGATAATAACTACTTAGATCCACTGCTCAACATATACAAGTGTCTTCTGGGTATTCGTCCAGAGAACACGACCTACTTGGGAGTTTTAACAGCTACCGAGACTTCGTCTCTGATTGGATTATTAGCTTTGAGAGCCATTATAACAAGGAAGTTTGGACAGAACACCAAACTTACGTTAACATAATTCGGAAGCTGTAAACCCGTTCCTCCTCTGAGACCAAGTACACGCAGCATTAATCAACCTATTGAAGGAAAGTGGGCTTAATCGTCCCCCAAATGCTGCTTGCGATGGCAGCCTTCCAACGTATCCGTTTTCTATTCAAGGTCCCCGACATCCCTGCTATTCGGATCACAAGGGAGGGGTTGGACTAATGCCAGTTACTTGGGTGTCAAGTAGACCTGGAAATCGTCCGCTACTCGTTTTACGATCGAATCCCATTTAACAGGTTGGCCACCGTTGCCTTCCATAATTACTTGTGTTTCCCGTCTTCCTTGATTACCCGTATACGGGGATAACGTCTGTCACTGACTCACTCCTGCACTTCCGTCTCCACCCTCAGGCAATCATCGATCAGGATTCCCTCCCTTGATAGTGCCTACACTCGATCCACTGCAGAATAATTAAAAGAGCCGCCTTAATGAGTTACTAGTGGTTTCCAGAGAACTAAATATTCCTCTAAACCCCTCCCCCACACACACACTCCCGACCTTGCAATGTCACACAGTACAAACAAGGCAGCTTTCTGTGGTATTGGATATGTTCATGTAATTAAAATTTATTTTTTCAAGTCAAAATTTAACAATTTTTATGCTGATATCTCGCAGATCTTGTTACCAATTTAACAAAAAATATCATGCAAAATGTAGCAGTCTTAAGTAACTTTTTTTAAAGAATTAGACGACCTCTAGTGGCTGATCTGTTCAACTCATTCACAGTTGAACAGTAATTTATAGAACGTATTTAAGCTATTCCACTATTAAAAGTAAAGAAGAAAAACCCATAGAACTTTACTGGTTCAGAATATTCACTCCAATTGACAATTGACATTTATTCTTTAAGGGTGAAGCAAAATGCTTTTCATATTCCCCGCTATCTGTCGTGGTTACAGTGAGGGTAAAATTTACGAGCAGTTTGCTCGCCCTGAATGGGCATGGAGATTATGTATCGCTATAGGAGGCTAATATAGTTTTTGGTCTTCTATATTTAAATATGTCCGTTGGCTCGTATGCTGCAGCTTGTTGAACCAAATCGTTGGGATGTGTGGACGTCTTTAGAAAAAATTTGGAAGCTAAGGATTGTAGATAAGAGAGAATATAGGGAATATTTGTGTCTCTGTGGAGTTGGCTGTTTCTAACATACCACGGGGCGTTCAGAATCATTCTCAAGCACTTGTTCTGCACTCGCTGTATCTTAATAATGTTAGTATTAGAGGTGTGGCTCCAGGCTGGAGAGGCATAGGTGATTATAGGACGAATCGCCATCTGGTATAGCTGCAATTTGATTCTGTTGCTGAGTTTGCTATTTCTATTAATTAGCGGGTAGATCTAAGCTATGGCTTTAGATGCTTTTGCACATGCAGACTTGATATGTTGGTTGAAAGATAGCTTTTTGTTGAGAATCACACCCAGGTAATTTGTTTCTTTCTGCCAGGGAATTTTAGTATTGAATAGTAACACATCTCCTGCAAGAGACATTGGCCTTTTTGAGAAAAGAACCGCTGAGCTTTTCAGGGGGTTGACTTCCAATCTCCACTTGGAGAACCAACCCTCCAGCTTTAGAAGATTTTCTTGAAGCTTTCTGGTGACGAAGTGGGATCTGAGAGATCTGGTTAGTATTGCCGTATCGTCCGCATACAGTGCTAAAATGGAAGTCATCGGATTGTGTGGGATGTCTGACATGTATACAGAAAACAGCAATGGAGCCAGAAGAGATCCCTGCGGCACTCCAGCAAAGATATGGCGCTGGGACGATGTAGAACCGTTAATTTTAACTTGCATTGATCTATTCTGAAGATATGAACGGATTAGATGAACCATTTTTAGTGAGATACCGGCTGAGATAAGTTTGTGCAGGAGTCCAAAATGCCAGATTTTGTCAAATGCTTTGGATAGGTCTAGGAATACAGCTCCTGTGCACTGGCGCCAGTTGTAGCTGGTGGTGATATATTCCACAATTCTGTGGATTTGCTGGGTAGTACTATGGTGTTGTCGAAAACCAAACTGTTCTTTAGGGAGGATGTTTAGGTGATTTACTGAGGTTTGGAGTCGTGAGAGGATGACCTTCTCTGCAACCTTACCCAGATTGGAGATGAGACTGATTGGACGATAATTCTGAAGTGTGGGTCTTTGCCTGGCTTATGTATAGGAATCACATCAGCCATCAGGTGGAAGGAAAATAGTGAAGTCTTAAGATTGCATTTATTATACTGGTCAGATGCACTATAGCTTTTCGAGGCAGCAGCTTGATCACCCTGTTTGAGATGCTGTCTGGCCCAGGAGCTTTATTGTTCTTAAGTTTTTTAATAATATCATATAATTGAACAGGTGATGCGGGTGCAATATGATCAGCACTGGTATCCGGGAGGTTTAGTGCATGCCTAACCTGTCTGTGGATTTTGTACAGATGATTGAAATCAATGTTGTTATAAGAAGGTTTGCACTGATCCTCAAGATTTTTAAGTATGGCTTCTGCCTTATCTGCATCTTTGTGGACTAGTCCCTGGTTTGAGATTATAGGGGGGAGGGATCTGTTTTTATTTTTGATGTTTCTCAGTAGGCCCCAGATAGAGTGATCAATAGGTGAGATAGAGGCTAACTTTTTATCCCAGACTTCGTTTCTATGTGTTTTAAGTGCATCTCTTACTGCTCCATTCAATCTGTTAAGCACTGTCTTATCCTGAGGTGCGCGAGTGTCATGAAATCTCTTCCTAGCTCTGCTCTTCTCTCTGATCAGGTCCATAATGTCCTCAGGCAAACGATCAGGCTTGGGAACAGGTTTCTGGAAGGTTGCAACCATTATAGCGGACTTAATCTGTTGGGTGAGGCTGGTCACTGCAGATTAAACATCTTCTGGTGAGCATATGTGATGGACGGGTCCTATTTGATTTGATCCCGAAGTGCTTTAAACAATCTCTCCCACAATATACCTCCAAAGCCATGCATTTACATTTTAAAAAATAACATATAAAAATATATTTACTGTATAATGATATTTACCAAATTATTTTATTTATTTTTGATTTTATATATATTCATTATTTATTTAATATTTATATTTTATTTACTATATTATTTTATATTATTTTTCTTTAATTTTTTAAAATTATATTCATCATTTCAATTTTTATTTCTTACGCTTTAAGCTAACTTGACATGAAAGTCATTTCATTTTTCTTTCCATTAATGAAATGTTTTCTAGAATGTACTCTAGTTAAAATATACGACGTATTTATCCTCTTCGTTTATTATAATCAGTTGCATATAAACTTATTTGCATATTTATTCGAATTATATTTTTTAAAATTATACAAAAACTCCTTATGTGGTGGTGGTGGAGGTGGGCGGTAGATGGCGTTGATGGAGATGATTCGTAGTACAGGTTCAGTGTAGTGGTTGAGACAGTTGTAGGTGTAACCTAAGAGCCAAAGCCCATCCGAGTTACAATATACGTTACATAAGTCTTGCGATCTATATTCTCATAAGCTCGCTGATATTTCAAAATTTTAAAGTATTTTTCATATTTGACTATAAAATATAGATGGATCCATAATATTTTCAAAATTTTACATTTTTCGAAGTTAAAAATTTTCTTATACTAATTATTTTTAGTAATTGTTTATGCACCTACTAAAAGTTCACTTACCATGAAGTTAACTTTCCGACATGAAGTGCTGCAGTGGGTGATTGTGTGGTATTGAGGAATGACGGAAGAATCGACCGTGAGATGCGATGATTAATACCCTTGGAGGGTAATGGATGGCAATGCTGTAGCCACTGAAGTTCTAACTGAGGCTCGGCTGTTGCTGTTATTACCCCCTGGGACGCAGAGTTTGAGTTCGCTCTCTTAAGGTTTTTGCCTTAAGGGAGCAATTTGAGTCTCTGGGGAAAGTGTTTTCCGGTGAGAGGCTTTGTCGTTGAATGCTTTTCTTCGGAATATGAGCGGTTCTGCTCGGTGGTGGGGGAGCCGGTCACTGAGTGGAACCAACGCTGAGATGGACGGTCTTTCGGTCACTATGGAGTGGTCTAGAGATCGTCCGAATTTTTAAGAGTTCGCCTTTACTTAAACATCGGTGATTAATACTCTTGGATGGCAATGCTGTAGCCAATGAAGTTCTAACTGAGGCTTGGCTATTGCTGCTACCCTCTTGCCAATCAGAGCTTTAATAGCTCAATAACACCTTATCCCTACACTGTTCTCTACAGATAACGGGGAAGATGAAAAGCATTCTTGCTTCGCCCCTTTAAGCCAGTCCTTATAAGCATGCAGTAGGTTATTGAGGGTTATTATTCTCCTTCAATTTTATTTCTGCTGCTTAGAATGTACACTATCTTACGAATAACTATAAAGGAGTACGGGCGGACGTCATTTTCTAAATACGATCCTCGTACTATCGAAGCGAATGCCAACTAATTAGATCAATATCAGTCAAAGGAATAAATCTGTTATCCCTAAAATCCAAACAACTGTATCCAAAAATCTTCCAATTTCATGACCACCTAGCGCCGAACATGCATTTAAATGGATGTAGATCCTCGTACTATCCCTACTAAAGCGAATGCCAACTAATTAGATCAATATCAGTCAAAGGAATAAATCTGTTATCCCTAAAATCCAAACAACTGTATTTGTAGACCCTACAAATGCAAATTATAACTTAAAGGATATCTCCAGAAAAAATTTCAGTGAACAGTTAACAAGGTGTTAACTGTGTTAAACGTGTTTTCGACAGAGTTTAGATTTTTTAAAAATTATTTATGGGAAGAGAAATAAAACACAATTAAATACTGTTTGAACCTAACCTAACCTCTGAACTTGTTGGGACATTTGTCCTCATTGTTCCATTTGTCATGATATAGCTGGCTGCCCACAAAGCCATCGGCAGACGGCCAACTCTATTGTTGCGTGAACATCAACTGAGAACCAGGTCAGACTATAAAGAGAGTACCGACGGACGTTTCACACCAACAGAGGTCTCTGTGTTGTTGAACTACACGTGTGTGTGTGGAGCCGAACTAAATGCTCGGCCAGAAGTCCTTGAATATTGTATAGTATGTGACTGTTTCTTTACATGGTAGATGAAAGCTGTATCTACCATGTTAACAATGCAAAAATCATGCAACACTTTATTGTTCCTGTAGCGTAGATGAACACGAAAAAAACAGCATGTCTTATGCCGCAATATCCAGTATGGTGTCGCCACCTACCGGATGGGGAAAAAAACATCGAAGACTTTTCTTTTTCTCGCATATTTTGAAGTGTTCCTAATAACATAAGTGTCTACGATGGTATATTTATTTATTTATCTTTGAGAAGCACGTGATTTGGAAAAAAAAATTATGCATTATCGCAATAATGCAAAGAGGTCAAAGGTCACCAGGATATTGTTAAAGAAAAGTATAAAATCACAAATAATTTAAAACACCAGTCACGCAACAAAGAATTTATTGTTGTTAAAACGCTATTAGACACGTGATCGCTTATAAACCCAAGTAGAAAGCAACATACTCATTCTTTTTAAATTTTGCGAATACATTTAAGTTAGGGATATTTCTTTTTCAATGACCTTCAGGTTAGCAAACTTACGGTCACTTTCTCGGCAGGGTATTTTTCTTTCTTTCTTGCCTTTGCTTATCCATGCATCCGTTCGTCTATCTATCTATCTCGTTCCTGAGACAACGCAACATCAGCCGATCGAAGCAGCAATCATGCATCCCAGAGTCACTCAACAAGAAACCTCCCTCTAATCAGGATCGCTTCAGGAACTTTAGTGATGCCAAAATATAAATGCAGCAGCAGCCGAGTTTGTTGGACCGAAAAGGGCCAATGGTTTATCTTTTTCTGTTGTTACTATGGGATAGAATGATTATGAAAGACGCCGTGGGGGAATGCATGCGTATATTTGGCTTTAGTCTCAGGAGTTATACCATTTATTCATAAAATAGTCTCTCTGTAAGCTAGTTGTTGTAAAGAGTTACATTTATACTCCTTTTCTCTCGATCTTTTCTGAGAACACTCCCATACACAATCAAGTGTTGAAATTGCTGCTATTAATGTTAATATACTCGCAGTAGGCTTACGGTCTACTACTGTTTTCAAACTAGGGTTCAACATCACACCGCAACCACCACCGATGTATGCTACAAGCTCAAACCCGATTTTTTTCCTGAACTTTCTTGATCTACGAACTACGAGAACCTAAGTTTAGAGTCGGCGAACCTCAAACTGTAGTCCCAAACAACTACCTCCCCCTCCCTCGGCGACTGAACGATGACGTCAGAGAAAGGAGGCCTTCTCCACCTAATTTATTCGCAGCTCAAGATGCATCAAGCATGTAATTACCTGCTCATCACAAGCAAAGCAATAGCAAATAAATTTCCAGAGCAGCGATTATAGCATTGCTTTTGACAGTAAGTACAGTCTGTATCTATGGAGAAGGTCTAATGGAATTCGGAAGCCAGTTCCTGAAAGAATATTCATATGGATGTAAGAACAACAATCTTTATCCTTCAAGGAAGAATAAAAAAGGATCCTATGAGGTATCAATTCATTGCAGTTGCTTTCCTAAAGACTACAATCGTCTATTTTTGAATAAAGATTAAAACATTACGTTATTTTTCATGTCAATATATTTTTGATAAAAAAAAAAAACATTTCAAAATAATTGGTTAAGTGTCTGTTTAGATTATAACATGAACATCTCCCCCACTAACTTAACTAATGTTAAATTAAAAACGCGCATTCACAGTGAAATGGTGGACTGATAGATACTCTCGCTACCAGAATGACCCACCATACGAGTTTCTGCCTTCGTCGTCATTTCTCTTATGCACAAAAAAGCACCAACGAACGTCAGTCTACGGAGCAAGAATGGTGTGCTTAGTTACGGGAGGTTTGTCAAGCAAAGGGAGAGATGGAAGTGGGGAGGAGGACCCGTCTCGAGGTTGTCAGCGGTAGGAAATCGAAACAAAGTTCGATCAATTACAACTGCAAGGAGGAGGAGGGGGGGGGGGGAGTCTCGCTTTCTCGTGATAGAAGCCGTGCAGACGTCTCTCCCTTTCTGTTTAGTTTCTAGAACAGTGAACTGACCCTGACGTATCGTTTCTCTCTAAAAATGCTCCCTCCATATGTTCCACTCCAGATCTCCCCCATACAGGCAGCTTCCTCTGTAGTCAGGGAAGTATCTCGAGGAGAATACCAAAGATTTTTATTCTTGCATGACTTGGAAATGTACAAGTTAGAAGAGGAAGGAAAAAAAATAACAGAATAACATGCATTTCTGTTATGCAGTGGAATTTGTGTTTGGATATTTCTTAGCACACTTTTTTTTTCCTGAAGACTTTCTCGTTCTATGTTATATCAAAATTTTTTTTTTTTTTTCGAAAACGAAACTATTTGACTCCAACGTTGTCTGGAGTCATCTTAAAAAGGACTTCATCCAGCAGTGGATAGATAATGTATGATGACGATATAAAATCTTTTGTATTAATGCGACATCCTATCTTTTCTACATATTTTCCTCTCCATTATATAGATGTATGTACACTGTTGGGATCTCCGATCACCCAAATTTTGCTCCTCCTCTAAGAAAAAAATTAGGTATTTATATCCCCCATTTGAACCCTGAACTCAGTGCAATCTGTTTATTTTTACGAGGTTTTGATCTATATTATCAACACCGATTGTTGTACAGTTGTTGTCTTTTTAATTTATAATTTGCTTTGTTAAAAAAACCGGCTCACTAAGTGGAAATATCTTTTACTTCTTATTTTCAAAATGTCATTCTAAAAATGTACTTTTTTTTCGTACAATTTTAAAAAAAGATCTTAAAAACAGTGAGAAAATTTATCTCAGAAAGCTTAGGTTTTTTTTTTTTTTTTTTAATATTAGTATACTAGGTAAGTCAAAATCAATCTGGACGTATTTCTTCTTTAATAATTACGAATTTTAAGAAGGCGATGCTTGATCGAAGAAAAGAAACACGAGAAAATAGGAATGTAATGAAACCACAAGGGGGGGGGGATATAAAGAAATCTCCAATAAGAAAAGGGCGAAGAAAATGATAACTTATAGAGAGAGAAATGTGGATCTAAATCGAAAATAAAAAAATTAAGAAAAAGTATAGCGAAGATTAGAGAAATGTAAGAAGAAGAAAAAAAAAAAAAAAAAAAGACAGAGATATGTAGGCCAGAAGCAGAAATTGCACAAGGAATAAGTTGGCAAAAGTAAATGAATGTAGAATAAAAGAACAAAATAAGAAATGGGGTACGAAGAAGGATGATAGTGGATGTGTGCACCTCGCAATTTGTCACTGGGGACTCGTCAGAACAAACTACGTCCCCGCACCAAACGACAATTTACGACCTTTTAATGATCGACAGTTCACCAAAAGGGAAAGATTCTGTGTGTGTGTGTGTGTGTGTTCACATTCCAAGAAACTGTCTCTCAACTCTTCCTTTCCGTCTCCCAGCACGCGCCCAAAAAGACAACACAAGAGGTCATTAATTTCTTGCGTCATTTATTCGCCCCACGTTAATCACGCCATGACGGTCCTTAAAAGGATTTTGATATACCACACACATAAAAAAATTAATGTGTTTCACTTGCTGAGGTTTGCTGCTAGAATTTAAGAGTGAATAATGATGGCTAAAAGTAATTGGGGAGGGGATGGGGGGGGAGGGGTTCCTGAATTAATGCAAGAAGAAATTCACGAAGTAACCAGGCGCTGAGCCAAGTGAAAACAACAAAACCCGACACTAACTGGTAGAATCAAGAGCCTTCTTTCAAGTTTGATATTTACATGAAAATTAAAAGCGTTTCGCTTTTGAATTCATCTACATTGTATTAGGAGAGCTGGTTCAGTAACGCCATCTATCGGGGAAATCGCATATTAGTGACCCATTTCATTTGGAAAATAGCTGACAACAGCTATGAATTTTTGTTTGGGCAGAATGTCCCCTCTCTCTAACTATCAAGAAAAACTAAGTATATTTTAGGCTTATTATGATTTTCTTTTCTCTTATTTTTAGCTATGCGGCACGATATCTTTCTCTTTAATAAATGGACTACTGCGAGTAGATTGTTTTCTTTTTTCCAACTACGATTTGGTTGAAAGTTACTGCCGTAGGCCATTTATGATAAACAAACGGATAATTTTGTAGAAAAGATGGAGGAGAAATACGCGTGAACTCGGTTGGAGAACACCACTGGAAACATACACAAGGACAGTTAGAACTATGTGTACACGCATTTTTTTTCCATTTGTTTGAGAAGGATGACCTCATAGGTAGCATCCCTTAAGCGCTATTTATTGCCCAAATGTCATTCATCATCAAAACTTGTCACCTTTTTAGCACGCTATGCGCGCCGAAGTTCTAGTGTTCAAAGTTGTAAAAAAACACTCACAGGATAATAGCCATGTCTCGACGATTCATTGTCAATTATTTTATTTTATTTTTTTGATGGCTAATGCATGCAAGAAAATTACGTAGTCAAGAATGAAATAGGCGATAGTGGCAATATTCTCTCGAAATCGTTTACTACCTTTGGTTAATCTCATACTGGTATCAATATTTAAAAAAATATATTTTTAATAAGCAGACTTTAAATAATAAAGTCTGCTTACTAAAAAATTAAATAGTAAGTAAGTATAGTATATAATATAGTATAGTAAGTAGGCATAGTATAGTAAATAAAATAGCAAGTATATTTAAAAAAAAAAACAATAATAAAACGTAAATATTGAACAACATATATTCTTTAGTAGACAAGACATAAATATGCAGTTCTCAAATCAACATAAAGAAGCAATATTATACTTACTTAGCGCAATAATCAATACCTTTTGTTTATTTGATATTTTTAATATTTAATACCTTTTGTTTATCGATTAGTTTGTTTAGATCTCACTTGAGCGATTGTGTATTTAAATGTGGTGGTAACGCGCGCCATCTAGTATGAAAAACTAAGACTAATCTGATTCGATTCTAAATAATATATATATATATATATATATCTTTAAAATTGTACTTAAGAATAACTTAATTATTGATTTAGCATCTAAATGGGTAGCCATGCGTTATTATAAATCTTCCTATAATTTAATATTCACAGATTTTCCTTAATATATTAAATATTATATGCTATAGTATACAACGAACTCAAAACAATGTAAAGTTTTAATTTTTTTTTATTAAAACCCCATCCAACAAAGACTGCAGGACTTGTAGCATATTAGTACAAAGTGGGGATTGCTATATTAAATCAATAATTCGTTAAGTTATTAAAAGTATAAGTATTCGAATAAATACTTAGTACTAATACTTGAAAATAACAGCCTGCTTGTGTACTGAGTTTGGCTTTCCTGTGTGCATCGATTGCACAAAGCCCTGATTGGTTGGTTGGTCGTTTGCTTTCTTTCGTGTAAAGGTTATTAAATGGCGTCATAAACAATGGATTTTGTGCTCAATTTCATCGATGAAATGGTTTTAATTTGATATGAGAAACTGGTTCTAAAATAGTTTCTTTTTTATTGTTCTTTTTAATCAACAGTTTAGAAGTTGTTCTTTTCTCTTCTTCAATGTTTTTGACTTTTTTTTTTTTTTTGCTTTTTTTTTATTTTATTATGTTATTTTTAACTCCCCGTGATCGAGCGTCAATATGGTGCTGGACCAAGAGGAGTTATCTTAAATTAAGTCATTGAATTACATAGTTGTCTGTAGGCGACCTTATAGACAACTAAGGATATTGAGATGATTTTTTTTTTGGGGGGGGGGGGGGGGGTATGGAAAGAGCGTGACATACTAAATTTGGTAGTTCTATTTTTCACAATTAAGTGCCAGTCATTATTAATACAAATAAATAAATAAAAAATAATGTTTTAGTCGGCGTCTTCCATTTCTTTTATTTAGTTATTATACTAAGTCACCATTTGTATTTCTATTAGTGTCCTAAACCCGCGACTACCATTAGTTATCTTCTATACTGTTTCTATCAAAATTCATCGCATCTATTATTGACTATGCATTATAATTGCTCAATGCAATTACAGTGTAACTGCTGAGTGAGGTCATTCACTTTTCGCTGAACTACCCCCGATTTTATGTACTTCTAACTTGTAGTAAACAATTTCTTGTCTTTAAAGAGATATTTTCAAGCTATTGAACCATGAAAACAGATAATTTTTGTCTCTGTTTTTTTGTGTGTGTGTGTGTGTGTGTGTGTGTGTGTGTGTGTGTGTGTGTGTGTGTGTGTGAAGTGGCGAGTTGTTCTGACCATCGTCTGCCATGATTTCTTTTTGCCACCGCTAACTTACTGGTTTGCATGCAGCTATTTTAGTAAAAAGTGAAAAAAAAAATACCAATTGGTGGTCTCGTAGATGTCTATCCGATGATTGTCTTTTGTAGATGGACAACCAGACACACACCTCCAGAAAATAACACCGTCTTTCAATGCTAGTTAGGCATTTTAATACTAACGTTTGTAGACCTTCTTCTACATGAAATTGCTGTAACTGCTTGTTTTGTGTTATTAACGTGTGTTTACTGATCTACGAGTCTTTTTTTAAAAAACTGCAGTTGGCCGTTGTTGTTTTTAATGTCTGGAAGTCAGGAATGTTTCCTATTTCTGTATCAGACACCAACGTATTCTGGTAATGTTTTTATATAAGTTTTTTTTTTTTTTTTTTTTTTTTTACTTATTTGTCTTTTCTACGATTAAATTCAACTAGGTATCAGTTTGGATAACACTTTTTCGTAGATTTTTCTACTTGATTCCAAACCTGTTGGATTAATTACGCCCTGGCAGCTATCTATTTTATCCCCCTCTGATGTGATCAATACCACTCATCAAATTCATTAAGGGAAACATTCTGAAGCACTTTCAAACGTACAGGAACTATAAGAATCACAAAAGAAGGAAAGTGTGCTGGGATGGAGATTAAACAATGTTTAAAGAATTATAAAAATTGTCAGAGTTGATTCCCTCAAATAACAGTGTTGGACACGATCGCTTGCCATGAATTTGGTCTACTGATATCTTCTACTGCGCATTCAAAGCATATTTAAGATCACGTGCTCATACCATTCTACTTATCCTGAAGAAAATAGTCCATTTGAAGCTCCTAACTGATTTGTTCATTGCACGAGATGTGTCTGTGATTTTGAGAACCATAAGAATGAAATCGCATCGACCTTCTGTGGTTCTTTCGGTATTCAACGTCCATATATATGTATATTAAGGATTAATGTAGTGTAAATGAAAATTCGTAAACTGCACCTCATTGTAACAAGATCTCTTCTTCAACCCATTTATCCCTTAGGACGGGTAGGGTCCCTTGATTAGGAGTCATGGAGAATTAATACAGCAGCACGCTACTCCATTGCTGGATCCTCCAAGTGCAAATATTTTATGCCTATAGGTTTGTGTGTTCGTGGGGGGTTTATTTGCCCTTTTGAGGGACGGAAAAAACTGTTTCTGGGGGTGAAAAGCTCTCCACCTCCGTACGAGACCGGGTAACTCATTTTGATTGAAAACAACTGATAAAAGTTCCTCACTTTATAAAAGAAGTCAAGGGTTCGACTCTCGTTTATAAGATTCGAACCCTGGAATCCGTCAGGTCATAGCAACAATAAATTTACTTGACAAGAATCAACGACATCTGTTTTCCTCGTATTCATTTTCATAACCTGCTCTGTCTCATATTAATTCCAATGTTGTAATTTCGTCTACCAATCACTAGATGGCACTACTTGTTTCGGGGTGACTTCAGTAGAATGGTCACCGAAACAGGTGGAGAGAAGCACCGCTACATTAATAAGAACATTCTTACGATTTGAAAAGGTCTCTTCCACTTCATTTGAACGACGTACATTCTAAAATGCATCACGCTGTTCCATCTTTACAATCGTCCATTTGGCATTCGCTATCGGAATTCATCGCTATCTGAAGGTCTTCAATTGAGAGTCACACGGACGCCAAACAAGCGCCCGTTACATTAATCACGCACATTGCGATCGGTTGAAGGCTTTAACGGGCGTCACTTCACTCGCTAATGAGGCTTTAAATCATTCCATTTGTCTCCGACAGGCCTCGCTAATGTGCGTACAAATAAGGGAGGGGGGCAGGAAAGAGAAGGATAGTATAAGTTAATGGTTGTATCGTTTAGGAAAGACATAATAACTTTACAGGAGTTTCCATTTATTTCCAAAGGCTGTCGTCTCTAGTGGCGACATCTAGCGTTCAAAATGTCCATTAAATAAAAAATATACTCTGTTCAGAATATGTTATTCGTTATGTTAGCTTTTGATTGGTCAGAATGGACACGTGATCCTCATTAAAGATCGTACGTTTCACAATGGAGAGGGAGGGAGATTAAAAATAACTGTTCGTTTTTCCTTTGCTCATTTATCTCTTTTGTTTTCTTTATCTTCATGTAGAGCCCTTAATGTGTTCTTTCTTTTTTTCTCTCTGTGTTTTCCAAAAAGTAAAAGTGTTTTACGATAATTAATTACTTTGTTTTTCCAGTTCCATTAGCTCAAGTGAATTGAATAGCATTTTTTTTTTACACAGACATTTTCAGTATTATCAGCGAAATAAAGTAATTAAATACTAAAAATGATAAAATAATTTACGATTGTAAGACTCTTCCTAAAATTTTCTGCAAGAAAACAAATCAATAGAACAACATTATTAATTTAACTCTAGTGCCGCCATCTACCGAATAAAAGTAACATTAAAGGAAACAAGTGGGATGTATGTTTGTAAGATCACGAGATTATCCGTGGATGTTTAGTTCTTTAGATAAATGCTTTATTTGTAAATAATTAACTATGGAATATGCACATCTTTAACAGAAAACATTTATGTCAATTATACATAGAAGAGTACTAATTTTCCTCTCAACTAGTACTTTTTATTTATGATTAAATAAAAATATCTAATAAAAATAAAATGTAGAAAATCTATGTAGAAAATCGTCATCTGCCGTTAGAGGGCATCATAAACTCCCTACAGAGAAACAGATATTTTTACTAATGAAAAGATATATATTTGATAAAACCGAATTCATCGCTGGTACTAGAAGGTGTTTAATATCATTCATTTATTTTCAGAATATTTTATTTATATTATTATTACTACGATTGACGGATTTTATGTATTGAAATGTATTGAAAATGTATTGAAAGTAAAATGCTATCAGCGATTGTATAATGTGACTGGTGGCACCATCTATTATGGCAAATGCATACTAAATAAAATTCATTTAAAATAGAACATCACGCTATATTCTTGTTTGTCTAAAGCAGTGGTTGTTAAAGCTGTGGGTAGCCAGGGTTGGGATCAAAGAAAACATTGATAAATGTGAGTAAATTAATTTTTTATTATAGAAACCATTGACATTATTATATACTACAACTTTTCATTCTACCTTTTATATCTGCACGTGTAAAGCTTCTAGTCCCCCCCCCCACACACACACAAAAAAGAAGCATATGCTATTGAGTTGAAATTGCTAAAAAGTTTGAAGATATGTCAATTCTAAAGAAATTGTTCTTAGCGCCCTCTACTGACCAAAAATCTAACTGTAATTTAATAATAAATAATGACTAACAAGCACTCAAATTTTACGTTTACCAATTTATTTACGAATTAAATTTAAAAAAAAAATCTTTCCATTCTCCTACTGAATATTTTCAAATGGTTTTTTCCATCATCTTGTAGGATTTAAGTATAAAGAGGCATGCTTTATACGTTTTCCCCTGTCTAATATAATATCAGACTGTCTAGACAGTAGATTAAACTCCATTACGTGTCAGCTATTTAAACAGATATTGCCGGTTTATTTTATTATCTCTAGAGTAATTTATACTAGAATTCCCTAAGAGAAGAAACTAAGGATTCATTTCGACACTCAGAACAGAAATATAAATTTTTATATTTCTGTTCTGAGTGTCGAAATGAATATTTTTCATGCAATATTTTACAAACCATCCCCCAACTCTTCGCCGATCCCTACATTAGTTAGGAATGTCCTACTGGAACTGGATATGTAATCCATCGTGAATGGAAAATTTTTTCATTCTTTAGATTGCTATCACATAAAGGCAAACAAAACAACACAGTATGTGGTCCGGTTTATATCCCCCCCCCCTCTGCCGCTGTTTAATTTACCATTGGATTTGGAAGTAACATCTTTCATGAATTAAAACTAACCAAATTCCATTATTCGTGGCCACGATTTAATTTTATTGCTACGTTTATTATACTGTCCGATTAATAGGAAGATGTCTAGATGTCATTCACCAGTATGAGGAAGATTTCAAGACGTGTTGTTAATACATGCATTTTTATTTTTAAAAATATATTTTCAACTCAATGCATTTTAAATATACAAAATCAATGCAAATTTCCTGATGTAATTTGTATTTGATGATTTTTATTCTCATTTTTTTTTCGGTTGAATTCAACAGTCGTAGCAGTAGTCCCAATGGCTGTCCCATGACGTACAAAATACATTAAAAAGGTAATGGGATGGAAAATCTTGAAGAAAAAAAAAATGGGGAAAATCCATTATAAAATCTCATTTCAATATTTGAGCAGTTTTAAAGTATACATCTGGGTTAGCTAATGACATTACGGCGTTGAAGTGCTTTTCGGAGGTGGCATAAAACGAGGAATTGAAAGAATATCCACAGGTCGATCAATATTAGAGAAAAAAAAATGCCTAACTGCAGGCTTCATAAAGTGAGTTTATCGCAATAAATTATTGATACTAAATTTGTATGTGACGCTAAAGTTTTTGTTATTGTTAGTTGTTTGACTACAAGATGAATTTGATATACAAATTTGGTATTTCTAATAAATATTATGAATATTTTCCCGTTTTCGCTGTAGCTCCAGTCTTAATACTAAAAGCGGTATCAGTGCTGCCATCTACCGGCAATATGTGATCTCAAGAGAAACTAGATTAAGTAACAAAAATATTTAATAAGATTACACAAATTAATTTATAAGCCAGAAAAATTCATCCCTACCGGCGAGTTGTAAATAATTAATGCTACTTAAACTAGGATTTTGACAGTCTTAATTAAAACTGATTACGCGGATGTCTTAAGTTGGTTTATGAACATTGGGAAGAAAAATTAATCTGAAATATTAAAGCATTTCTGTTATGAAAGGAAGATAATGAGAATTAATCGGTAGAATTGTTTTCTTTTTTCAAATATCTTCCATGGAGGCCACATGTCAATTAGTTTTTCAATTAGGCGATTTCAAGCACTGACTGTGCTTTCAATGTAGTAGGATTTAACTACTATGTTAAATATTAAATCATATTTAACAAATATGATTTTAATAACAAAACGAATTCATCTGCACATTCGCAGTTGCACAACAGGGGAAAATAAAATGCGACCAATTTGTGAAATTATTATTGAAGTGGAATATTTTTCTGCCAATTTGTAGAATTATTATTGAAGAGGAATAATCTTTAGCTAATTAATGAAGAGGAATATTCTTGGGCCAATTTGCGGAATTATTATTAAAGTGGAATATTCTTGGGCCAATTTGTGGAATAATTATTAAAGTGGAATATTCTTGAGCCAATTTGTGGAATTTTTATTGAAGTGGAATATTTTTCTGCCAATTTGTACATTTATTATTGAAGAGAAATAATCTTTAGCTAATTTGTTGGGATTATTACTGAAGAGGAATATTCTTGGGCCAATTTGTGGAATTATTATTAAAGTGGAATATTCTTCAGGGGATTTCTATTATTTAAAGTAATATTAAAGTAGCTTTTAATATAGTAGGATTTAACAAATATGATTTAAAAATAAAACGAATTCATCTGCACATTTCAAGAGGAATACTCGTCGGCCAATTTGGGGAATTAGCCCACGAGTTTTCGACGAGAATTAATGTTCATTTGGGGGGGGGGGGGAGGAAATCAATGTTCTCTTGGTCCGAATTGGATTCTTTCAGGGGATTCACCAAAATATCAATCCTCCGAGTTGATCTTTTTTTTTTGAAAAATGATCGACTTTATGGATTTAGTTGGAACCATAAAAATAAATCCTTACGAATAAATACATTAGAGAAATGAGTCGGTTGCTTCTTTCTTTAACCTCCGATTGTAATACGACGCATCACCTAAAATAGTCCAGATGACGAGAAAAGTATCATCGTACACACACAGACCCTCCAAGGAGTAAAACTAGCTCCTCTTCTCACCCATAACATCACCAACAACCACGTGTTTCATGCAAAGTTTATTAGCGCAATAACTTCGTTTCTAGAAGCTCCAGAGGGAGGACGAGGAAAATTAAGCCCGTCGATCAAGTGGTTGCCACAGCGCATGCATTGTTTACGGGGTGAATAATGTCGATGGAGAATGACGCAGCTGTGAATGAGATATCCCGGAATTAATTTATTAAACGACAGATTCCCCTGGCATAAATAACTGATTAATATCAACAAATGAGGTAATGTCACGATCTTCCCGTCTCGTGAGTATTACCTGGGACAGCTTATCACAGCGACAGTGTCGTCGTCGTCCATACATGGTGGCAAAATCCAACAGGGCCTCCTATCAGGACACTACCCGGAATAAATACATAAGTTGGCAGACTGCTTCTAACGTGTTCGTGCTAGTAACTTGACACAGGGATCACGTTACTCGTAGAATATGCACCAGCTTAACCTATACATAATGGATATCTACTGCCAGCGAGGATTTATAGAATTAAAATCGCCTGGCAACACTTTTTTCGGGGGGGGACGGAGTTCAAAAACATGCTTATTTTGCTCTTTTTGTTTTTCACAAACCATACTCGAAAAAAACATTATTCAACAAATATTTCTTTGTGGAGATAAATATAGCAAATATTTTATTCAATTGTTGCGTGTTACAGCCTATTGTTACGTCATGACCTGTCCACTTCGGTTTCATTGTTAAGAGTCTGCAGACATGCGTGCTAACATTATCATTACATTAACTGGAGCAGTATGAATAAGATATGGGGGGTTATATTATCTATTCATGGATCGCTGGACCGTATAGTAGATAACAAGTGCTGAGTGGTTCATATATTTTCATATAGGCTACAATTGGCCAGGGGAGAGAGAGAAATATTTCCAAGAAATGGGTGTGCACTTGGTGTGTTATTAATGATTAATTGTAGATGTTGAAAATGTATTACCGAAGTTAATACGTTCAGAGCACTGTAACTTCTCGTTTGGAAACGTGTTTTAATACGGGAGAGCAAACAATTGATCTAAGGCATTAAGGCAGGCTGTATTCAGCTAATGTAATAATTATTTTTAGGGCTGTTTGTGGAATCCAGATCTACAGGTTAATTGGAGCTAGACGCGAAATCATTCACGACGTGTATGGGATGCAGGATTCGAATCTGCGGATTTAATTATTGGTTAGGATGTGGTCTATTTATATGAATCACCGGGAAAGAAAAATCCATTGATGTTTGTTCACGACAAAGTGAGGGATCTGACAAAATGGTCAACGATTGGTTACATTAATGTGTGAAGAAGGTTCTGTTGAAATGTGTACAAGAAAGTTATTGAACTGGCATAGACGAGGACATTGAGGAAAGTGTGAGAGGGAATGAATAAGGCAGAAATGAGAACAGAAGAAAGAAATATTACTGACAGGTCAGAGAAAGTTGGTTACGGCAGGTGGGTGGGACAAGTTTTATGACGGAAGAGGAACCAGTTGGAAACGTCAAGGGTGTGAAAGTTAAGACTGTTAGAAGTGTCGGAAATTCTACGGGAAAACTGGGAGGAAAGATTAGCTCAAGATCCCCGAAATTAGACAGGTGGAGAAGGGTTATTTCGGCTTCCGAACAATCAATAGACTACGATTAGAGTGTCAAAAGAGATGCGAGAATTTTTTTTCGGTGACAGATGGATTTCATTGCCCGATGTGAGACCATCCCTTATGAGAGGCCTGAAGAGGTTCCCCCCCCAAAAAATATTTAATCTCTAGAATTCGAAAGTGGGATTATCTGGCCCTTAGCTAACCTAGAACTCTAATGTATATTGGTTTAAAGCCTTCTTGGATCTGATTCATATACAATCATTCCTTGACTTACGTCCTCTCAAAGATACGTCCGTGATCCCCTAAGGGAATAAATAACGTTTTCGGCCATCCTTTCGAACAAGACGCAAGCGAGCGTAAGGTAAAGCATTCACAGTTACAACAGCGGTTTCAGTGGCAACCTCCCTCGATAGTCGGCACTTCGCTAGAACAGTTCTTCTGTTGATTTTGTGTTCGAGAAATGGGTTATTTGAACAAAACAACGTTTCAATATTTCACGATGTTTTGTTCAACATGGTCCCCTACACACCCAATCAATAAAACCTAGTGAAGAATCACAGAAAAAGAGGCGAACAATTGATCTCGAAACGAAGTTGCAAATTATAAAAACAACATGAAGCTGGTGGGTCCGTCAATGCGATCGCAAGTGACTTCGGATGGCGACCATTTTGAAAAATAAAGATAAAATCGTAGAGCCTTCAAAAACATTAGGAAGCATACTCTTCCAGTTTATTAGCGGAGATATAAGAAGTCGCGGATGACTCAAAAATTGTTTGGGGATGCCTTAAACACTTTTATGCGAGTGAAATGGAAAGCTATTGTGTGAAAGAAAATGTAGAATTTTAAATTTTATTAATTCTAGATAATGCTCCATGTCATCCGTCTTGTACGGATCTTCACCAAGTTCAAGGTCATGTTTCTCCCTCAAAACACTGCTTCCTTGATCCAACCGATGGATCAGGGAATTCTTGCAGTGTTTAAGGCTTATTATCTACGGAGAACTTTTTCACAAGCAATTTCGTCTACTGAAGGATGTAATTCTGGAAACCATTCAATATTTACCCATGCTATTAAAAATATTGCTGTGGCTTGGGATGAAGTGACCTCTCAATGTATGAGTGGCATAGGGAAAAAGACATTAAAAAAAGTTTGTGCATGATTTTGGAAGTTTGTAATAGTGGGACTAGCAAACAATCTGAATCTCGAAGTGAATGATGACGACATAATTCAACTCATAGGAAGTGCCCTTGAAGAATTGGTCGAACTGGAGGAACAAGGTGTTGCAGAAGAGGAAAAACGAGAAAAGGAAGAAGGAAAAAAGAAAACCAAGAAGTAGTTAAACAATTTACAGTGAAGGGTCTTGAAGAAATGCTCTCTGAAGTTAGCGATGCTCTCACAATGGTCGAAGACATGGACCCCAATGTTGAACGCTACTTAATAATAGAAACGAAAATACATGCTGCGTTTGCTTGCTATGAACAAATTTATGATGAAAAGAAGAAGAGGAATAAGCAAAGCACATCGGGCATTTTCATCAAAAAAACAAAGGTTACACCAGAAGAACCGCAGCCACCTGGTCCTTCACATAAGATAATGAAGATGTGATGGTGGAGGAAGATTTGGCAGTAACGCAAAGGTTTAAAAATTAAAATGACAGCATACTTATTAAGTCCCTAACTCCTATAACTCTGTTGATTTAATGTATCGACTTAGGTCCGAACCGACTTACGCCCTGCCTGATGGAACGGAACCCCGGCGTAAGTCGAGGGATGACTGCATAACAATAAATAAAATTGTTCAGAAAGCATCAAGATATGATGCAATTAGTTATATTTATTACAGGATGGGGTTCAAAAATAGATCCTTAGAATATTTAAGAACAAAGAAAAATGAACAGGACTCAATAAATAAGTATTCAGGGCTCAATGAGTCCGTGAATCCATGGAGATCTATATAATAATAATAATAATAATAATAAATTAAACACGGCACTTGTTTTTACGACGTATACAAATTTCATCTTCTCTTTCCTAAAGAGAAGATGAAATTTGTCTCGAAACTTCCTAATAACACTCCCGTCCAACTGTTTACACTGTTATACAAGGAACGAGGAAAAACCAATACCGATCCCTTTATTATTTTCTTGTAGCTGCAGCTTATATTCCTTCAGTATAATTTACGTGAATAGAGCAATGTTTTTGAATAGATGAAAGGAGCCTGTCTGCGACTTGTCTGGCTTTCTTCGATTTTATGGAAGTTATCGAAGTCGGTGGAAACTCGTGGCAAGCAAATGAATGAACGTGTTGATGAAATATTGAGACTGTTCCCATTGGAGACATAACAGTCTGCGCAATCGCTGTGCATTGACTGTTGAATCCCTTCGTGTTTGTTGGATTCTTGTCGTAACTAACTATCAATTTCCAGCATTCGAGTTGATACTGATAGCTTATATTTGGTTATTATAAAACTGAAATATTTGGGAGTTTATATCCATCCACCTATGTATATTATATTTCATATTTTCACACACACACAAAGCTCTGCTGGACATGTCATTGGTTTTCAATGGAAAAAGACAATACGTGGCCTATAAATCCACTTTACAGGTTTCCCCCCAACAAAGCTATGGAATAATAACTTTCCACTCGCGTATACTTCTTTGCTGTTTTTTCCTAAGTCTAGTCTGCCACTTGCCATCTTAAAAAAAGATCGATAAAAGCTTTGGCTGTCACTTCCTGCCGTTGGACACCTCCTGCAACGATCCAATTGTGTGCCACCAGATGACTCGCGCAGAATTTCAAATGATCCCATCTAATAGTTATGCGTCGGCAGCCTTTGATGTTGTCCTTGTTCTGAATCGGTTGTCCATTACTCATCGCTGATGGGCAGCGAGCCATTCGCGTCAAGAAAAGGGTCGAAAAATAAAGGCTTAAATATCGTCGTATGCATTCTCTAGCGTGCATCGGAAAAAAACATCCTGATGACCTTTCGTCACATTAACTACGATGTCGTTCGCCTGTCTTGTTTATTGTAAACAATTGTCCCGTTTCTATCGTTTATAAAAGTGAAGGTACTGTCAAATCATACTAAAGAGGTAAGCGGAAAGATAAACGGGTTGAGAGTGGAGCGCCCTCTGTCGACAATTCTGTGTACTAGCATCCGAGAGTCTCGGGTAACACTTTGGGTTGTGCATTGTCCCAACACGCTGTTTGTGACGCGATTACCATCTTTGGTAGCGTTCGTTGAACTCCCCCCGACTGGATATTCCCTAGATGACCACGACTTTGTTTGGCAATTAGCAGATTTTTTAAAGAAATCCTCAGCATTTGCTTCTGTTCTGTGGTTTCTTCCACAAGAGAAATCTAATTAAATACCTCGTGATAGCAACACACACACACACACACACTGTTTTACTTTTCTTCATCGATCTAAGAATTCCCACAGTGGCTTTTCCTAATTATAAACTCCTTTCGGTCCTATCAGTGTTCTTCATCTGATACAAATGAGTTTTAAGTCCGTTACCTTTTACTTTTCTCTAGAGATGTAGGAAGGAGATATTCTCAACACAAAGACACGTTCGAAGCTTACTCAAGATGCAAAGACATGTTCGCTACTTGAAAACACTTAATCCCTGGGAATAATAACTTTTTTTTTTCTTCTTTTAGATTTATTTCAATGCTTATACTTACAGAAGTATACTCTCAAAATTTTAGCTATTGAGATGTAATTCTGTTTGGACTTACAAAGCAATTTCTTTGAGTGATAGAAAAATAAATCTGTTCTTCTGTTTAGGAAAGGATGAAATACATTTATTTTTTTTTTTTTAATGCAACTCCAACCACAACAGATTACAAATTTATAGTATATTAGCACGGTGAGTGGTTTATAATTTTTATATTTTTATTAATTATTATTTTTATTCCGTTTTTACCATGTTCGTAAACCCCGCTGTAGAGGCCAGTGGGGCACGGATCTTCCATCTAAACACAATCATCCATGCCGACGTTTGAATCCGCTGCCTGCAGGGGCGAATTCTCCATGCTTGCTGCGTAAGCTTATTAATGAGAAAAAAAGTAATATTTATTTGTTAATAAATGCATGCATTTATAAGCATTCCATTTAGGCTGTTATTTTTGTAGACAGAAGACGTCTTGAGCTTGCGCGACAATAATTGAGCTTTGCGTTGTGTATCCAAGGCCGATGCTTGCTTCTAGCCAAAGCTACCTTGGCTTGCTCGGTTGTAGGAGCTTCCAGGTCCTCGCTGCAGCACTCTGATTTCATGCGCACGCATAGCCATTTCCACTCCCTTCACCTCGTCTTAAACACGGGCCATACGCAGTCAACGTAGCTCTAACCAGTGAGCTTCAGCCAGCCTTTACAAGTGTACATGTTGCTTGGGAAAATTAAGTTACAACCAACTTTTTATGACGATGTTATTGACCAGTTCATAAAGAAGAACCGTAGGGTAGAATTTGTATTCAAGTAGCTAAATTGAAAAAGATAGAATATCAGTTGTAAAATAAATGTTGTATTTGTATGATTAAATGTATATAAATTTCTAAATATATAGTTTTAATTCATTATTCCGCTAATCAGACTTCAATCACACCTCTCACTCCCTGAATGATAAGAGCAAGCGTGAATTTCAAGACCAGCATTCGCTCCTGGCTGCCTGTTGGTTGGAGAGCGGATACGCTAACCATCAGGTCATCTACTAAGACTGTAATACGGGGCTAATGTAATACTTCAGTGTAAATGTAGAACTTTTTCAAACCCTCCATTGAGGAGGCCTGAAGTTCCTTGTGAACATTCACAGACGTCATTTAGTTTCTAAATGACGTCTGTGAATGTTGTCTAAAGACATTCGCATACATTAATATCCATGGTGTCTTCAAATCCACAGTCCTTGGAGAGTATACACGCTAACACTGGGTAAACTAATCAAACTGGCATAACCAGTCACCTGTTTCAATTTTCACAGTTCCTTAGACGTTTTCTTTTCCCTCCTTTTTTTTTTTTTTTTTTCACAAAAGGCATAACATATAACAATGTATATATGAAGGCTGCTCAGTCAATTAGAAAGAGCGCTTTAGTTAGCATATCTTAAAGCCGATGTTTAAAAATTTCTCAATGCAAATATGGGCTGAGACAAAAGGTGAACTTAGGGAACACTGGAATGTTGAAAAATGCGGGACCACCCAGATCAGGGTTATTGTAAATTTACATTCATTAGATAAGTTTTCCCCAGAGACTACAGTCAATCTAATTACTAGCTATACAATGTAGCCACTTATTATAATTTCTCCATGCTACTCGCTCCATCTGGTGAGACATAATCACCCAACTAATGGAAGCCTAACTTGATCAAGACCAAGTACGCATCCGGTTTGGTGGTTATTAAATTTTATGTTCATCTTCTTGCGTCCTTCTAGGTCACAACGCTTGCGAATAAACATGGTCATGCTAAAGACAATTTAATGATCTCAACTACAATCGTTTGTCCTAAACTTAGATAGTCCATTCGTATCTCCCCCCCCCCTCCAACCTTGTTACTATATACAGCAAATTAAGAGGTAATCGTGTGAAGGCCAGTCACTCTGAATAATGAACAGACGGTATGCTCTACCAACCTGTCTGGTTGATATTGAAGTGTCTCGACTACTGTTATTGATTGATTAGTTATTCCTGGTGCTTTATATGAAAACGTGTAGGAATATAAAATGCAATAAATAAAGATAAAGCGCAAAAAATAATTGGAAAGAGGAATTAAATATTCCCATAACGTCCATTTAATAACATGTAATTATACACATGTTTTGTTTTTAGTGCGTTTATTTATGTGAGTGAGTTCGATCCAAACTATTTAATACGGGTGGGGGGAATTCATGGATAGACTCTCCTCTAATGGATACTGTATGGGGATTGTTTTAGGGATATACGTACGGACAAATGTCACAAGACTAATATTTAAGTGCGATGATAATTGGGAGTGTGTTATTCAACCAGCTGTCCAATTTAGATGAAACAAATTCATCCCCCCCATGAGATCGGTTAACTCACCTTCAGATGAAAAGTCGTCATAAAAATTTTTAGCTTTCCAAGCGGGATTCAAACTCAGATATTTTTTAATCAAAGGGAAGTGTCATTTTTTACGGGATTCGAACCAGGTATTGCACGCCTACAGTTCATAGAAACGAATCTGGTAGATGGCCAAAAAAGAGTCAGTTCATGCTGAAAGGGAGAAAGAAATAAAGGATGTACGAATTGGTCACCAACACGCGAAATTACGTGCTTTATAAGTAAATTGAATACTTACTGTTGTACAAGCAAAATAGTTATCATTTTGAAAACTAGAATGCTCATAAATGAAAAGTTAATTTTCCGATTTATAATAAACAACTCATTCCACAAGGCGGATTGATTACTCTATTATCGGAATGGATTCTCCTTCTTCTGACGTGCGCAGAAGTATCTAAGGGTCTCACATCTGTGGGCGTACAGTATTTTCAACTAAAGGACACCTTTGAATCCGACTGAGTTACGAATGCCCACAAAGAATGATGCATGCTCTTAATCTGTAGTGAATTTCTTTAAATTCTGGAAGATTAAAATTAGGAGATAGGATTCTATGTTTCCATGGCAACATTAAGTTCTGTTTGCGTGCAGTGCGTTTATTAGTAAATGCTCATTGTGAAGTCCATTATGTCGTCAGTAAAAAAAAGAAAGAAAAAAGCGTTTTAGCGCGATATGCGCTACACTGAATTGTGTGCAACTGGAATAGCTAGTTACTAAATGTCAAATGTCGGAATAAAACTGAAGTTCGTTTTGAATGATCTGCTTATTTGAAATGAGAGATGCTAAAACATAAAATGAAGACATATCAAGAGACGTTGCATTCTGGGAAGTTAAAAAAAAGCAATCAGTTTTTAGCAAAGTGAACCACATTCTGGCTATACTGTGAGAGGCCAACAGTATACATGCAATGCTAAGGTCAGAGCAAACACGCCTAACAGAGTTCAACAGCCGACTCTACCGATCATCGAATTGTGTATTGAGCCCTGGAATTTTCCGAGTCATCCCCATTGAAATTCCCAAGACCTAGTGACTCTGACAATCACTACATCCCAATAGAAGGAATGCAATACATAAAAACAAAAACAGTCTTCAGCGATTTTTAAAAAAAAAAAAAACTTGGATTATCGCATTTTTTCGTACAAGACAGACATCAAGTTTAACCTCCACGTAAAATTTCATCTTCTTAATGTCAGTTTCAATTTCCCATTACCCGCGAGCGTATAGTGCATCTCAGGATTTTCATATTTTAATGTCAATCTCAATTTCGATGCAGTTACTCAAAAAAAAAATCTTACTTGGTGCTCGCACGGCGTTCTGTCAACTGCGTAACCATAGCGACCACCTTACTTCCTGGACACACCGATAAACAGGTGAAGTGACACACTCGTTTCACCGTAGAAATGTCTCAAATATACACCACGGGGAGACTTATCCTCGTCTTTACAGATCATGTGGTACTTGCATAACTAAAGTCGTTTTAATGGATCAAGACCTTTTCAAAACCTTTTTTTTTCTTGTTGTTTTTGTTGTTGTTCGTTTGTCTAGGACAGTTTTATTGGCATCACAATTCTGCATTCTTTGATTTCGTTTCCGGTCGTCAGGTGGCGCCTTAGGCGATAACCTTGAGCATTAAAGTTAGTTCACTTACCCAAGGGCATCGACCGACCATGAATGAACAAGTTAGAGGGTCCTTCGGGATGGATAGATAGAAAGAAACATAGTTATAAGAGAAACATCCCAGAGTACTATTGCATGCATGGTATTTTGCACATAGACACGAATTCTTGAAATTAAGACGTCTGTAAGTATTGGGAAAACATCTATGATTAATTCCTAATATTTATTCTGATGACAGGTTCAACAGCAAGCCATCGAGGTGTGCGTGTTATTTGAGAATTCGTGTTAATGGCTACGAAAGAATGATTAAATTGCTTAATTCAGAACTTGATCGAATTTTTTCTTCAAACATTCCAGAATGAATGCTAACTGTACGGCATTTGCTATCTTCAACTGTCGTGTTTGCTTTCCTTTGCCTGATTCTGTATGACAAGCACAGTAAAAAAGTGTCAGATCAAGAAAAAATACCACTATATACAGGACAGTAGGTATATATGACTGGTGTCGCAACAATGTCACTCAGGAAGAACATAATCAGAAATCTACTCAGAAAATATCACTCAGGAAGAAACAAAAAAACAGAAATCTACTCAGAAAATATCACTCAGGAAATCTCAGAAATACTAGAAAATATCACTCAGGAAGAAACATAAACAGAAAATATCACTCCGGAAATCTACCAGAAAATATCACTCAGGAAGAAACAAACAGAAAATATCACTCCGGAAATCTACCAGAAAATATCACTCCAGAAATCTACCAGAAAACATCACTCAGGAGGAAACATAAACAGAAATCTACCAGAAAATATCACTCCAGAAATCTACCAGAAAATATCACTCAGGAGGAAACATAAACAGAAATCTACCAGAAAATATCACTCCAGAAATCTACCAGAAAATATCACTCAGGAAGAAACATAAACAGAAATCTACCAGAAAATATCACTCAGGAAGAAACATAAACAGAAAATATCACTTCGGAAATCTACCAGAAAATATCACTTCGGAAATCTACCAGAAAATATCACTCAGGAAGAAACATAAACAGAAAATATCACTCCGGAAATCTACCAGAAAATATCACTCAGGAAGAAACATAAACAGAAAATATCACTCCGGAAATCTACCAGAAAATATCACTCAGGAAGAAACATAAACAGAAAATATCACTCCGGAAATCTACCAGAAAATATCACTCAGGAAGAAACAAACAGAAATCTACCAGAAAATATCACTCAGGAAGAAACATAAACAGAAATCTACCAGAAAATATCACTCAGGAAGAAACAAAAACAGAAATCTACCAGAAAATATCACTCAGGAAGAAACAAAAACAGAAATCTACCAGAAAATATCACTCAGGAAGAAACAAAAACAGAAATCTACCAGAAAATATCACTCAGGAAGAAACAAAAACAGAAATCTACCAGAAAATATCACTCAGGAAGAAACAAAAACAGAAATCTACCAGAAAATATCACTCAGGAAGAAACAAAAACAGAAATCTACCAGAAAATATCACTCAGGAAGAAACAAAAACAGAAATCTACCAGAAAATATCACTCAGGAAGAAACAAACAGAAATCTACCAGAAAATATCACTCAGGAAGAAACATAAACAGAAATCTACCAGAAAATATCACTCAGGAAGAAACATAAACAGAAATCTACCAGAAAATATCACTCAGGAAGAAACATAAACAGAAATCTACCAGAAAATATCACTCAGGAAGAAACAAACAGAAATCTACAGAAAATATCACTCAGGAAGAAACATAAACAGAAATCTACCAGAAAATATCACTCAGGAAGAAACATAAACAGAAATCTACCAGAAAATATCACTCAGGAAGAAACATAAACAGAAATCTACCAGAAAATATCACTCAGGAAGAAACATAAACAGAAATCTACCAGAAAATATCACTCAGGAAGAAACATAAACAGAAATCTACCAGAAAATATCACTCAGGAAGAAACATAAACAGAAATCTACCAGAAAATATCACTCAGGAAGAACATAAACAGAAATCTACCAGAAAATATCACTCAGGAAGAACATAAACAGAAATCTACTCAGACAAAATTACGAGCAATTTATCGGAAAATACTGCCTACTACACACTTTTTTAGCCATTATTTACACAGCAAATTAAAAATATTCAAACAATACAATACAGATTTGTTTCTGTACGCTAGGTACTATAAATATTGAATTCATTTCTAACAAACCATTGCACTTCTAATGTTTACGAACTAATTCACTAGTGTTATAGAGCTACAGTACAACCGTTGGACTCTTCTAATAGAAAATGAATCTCTCCGGGCAGACATTATCCTGCACAAGAGGAATAGATATTACGCACGCGCAGTCAAGTACCTGATATTGCATAATATAGCGCCAAGAAAATCCACTTTTGTGTCATATATCAAGTACAATATTTAATGTTGAGGAAGTGTTAGGGATAAATTTAAACACTGACGTCGCAAGAATTAAAATAAACCTGTTTGGATTTTCATTATTATTTCAAAAATACGTCTGCTTGTTATAGAATGTTTCATTCTTCTGTACTATAGAGATTTTACTTTTTTATAAGATATTAATTCTATAATAGACGTCGATATAAATTATATTTTATCTTTCATCTGTATCTATCTCATTAATTATTTGCGAGAATAGTTCTTATATATCTATGTTCATACTTTGCGATGTATTGAATGAGAATCTCTTGAATTAACATAGGATATTTTATAACAAGGAAGGCTTTCTAGAATACAATTAATGGAATTCTCAAAATTGTATTAATACCCTTGTTAGGTAGCGGGTATTTGTTGTACAGATACACGCAACTTAACAAGGATTCAAGCATGCATGTCGTGCACGAATTGGGACGACATCCGCATGAACTGTGAACAAATCGAAGATGACAAACAGTACTTACTTTCGGTAGAACAGCCTCCCTGATCTAGTGATGTGAGCCGTACATCCTTTCCTGATCTTCTGATTGAGCTCGGTCAAATATTTCGAAACATCCGTCTCCATAGCAAAGGCACACACGAAGAGGAGGGAAAAGAAACAAAGCTAAAGAAACTCAGGTAAGGTTGACACCGCAGATATCTTTCTCCGGATAAACGTGGATGTACAATGCAACAAAACACACGACAATTTTTCGGCTGCACGCAAGCGCGTGCAAGAGAAGACACATAAAACACACACGCACCACAACGTGCAGCCCTTACCCCCGTCACTCAACCTCACTCACTTAAACGATCTTAAGCTTGGGAGTACGTACGTCTTGGCTGATTATCCGTTCTCCAGAGTCGACCAGCGTCTTGGAGTGATAACCACTTCCGTTTCTACGCAACACATCAGTGTCAGTTGTCGACATCGTTGCGATAGGATTACAGAGGGAGGGGGAAAACACACGCACACATTCGGTTCGAGTAGGGAGATATTTTGCCAGTTAGCGGGCGCACCAGAATGACGGCAGAGTGCGGTGGTGGCGACTGTGGAGAGGGGAGTCGAACACACGTTTTCGGATATCACCGACGGCTGCTAACTTGCCGGCGAAACGTGAGCACGTGTTCCAAGGCATATCCAACACTGCCACTGTATTTTGCGAACTACCTGTATCTCCTCCTTGCCCCGAGCGACGGTATCGCCGTCTGGCGGCAGAGGTCAGGGGAATTTATGTCTGAGATCCCCCGTAGGCAATAGGTGTAGGTCTGAAGGAACATAGGTTTTCCATCGAAGAAACACTTGAGGCGATCCGGGAAACGGTTATCGGAAGGTGACTTCGGGCCGTTGCCATGGTTACGCCTCGTACACACACACACACGCGCTCCTTTTAGGCGGAGAACGCGCAGGGTCCGGTGGTGTCACACTTCGAACTTGCCCTCATCTGCGGCTGCCATTATTTGACGAGAAGAGTCTGCAAAAGAAACGAAACATGTCAGTGAAATCGTCTACCAAGGGGTGTTTTAGCTGCGATGGAATGTATTGGAAATTGATGGGGGGGGGGGGGAATTGTCCGAGCGAAAGCAATGTCGTGCGTGAGTTACCGAAACGCAACGAAGCCAGAATTAATTACCCAATTTATGGTTGAATGGTTGTGTTTATAATTAAATTAACAGAGACAGTTTGGAATGGGTTTCGTTGTTTAGCTAATAGATGGCGCTATCACATACCTGAAGAGAACAACACGATAAAAAGCTAAGTGATGAAATATTATTGTACCAGATTGTATCCCATTTTTCATGATGCCATTTTTGGAAGATCAATTTAGGACGCAGGTTTTTCATCCCCCCCCCCCAATTTTTTTTTCTCGTATTCCCTCCAGAGGCTGCGCATGAGCAAATCTCTGATTTCTCTAAATGAAAAAGAAATTCAATTAATATCTTTTCGATAGCCGATGATTTTTATCGCCCAGTGTTAGACCATTGCCGTACTTATTGGAGGTTTGAAGTGGCTCAAAAAAATCCGTGTTTGGTCTAGAGAAGCAGATTTATGGATTTTCTAACCCTTAACCTCATACAAATACTGACGTACTCTCGTGCGAGAGGGATATTCAGATTTTCAAACATGATGGTTCTAGATTCCCTGTAACCGGTGATACGAAGAATCGCAAATTGCAACATTCTTTCAACACAGACCACTTACAGGAGGCATATGATGGAGCAATGGATCAAAACCACTCAACATTTCCAACTTAGTCATACGCTTTGCTAATAGCATCACGTACCAAAGCAGTTATATGAATGCTAACATACAGCAGGTTGTCACAAAAATAGACCAAAAAATGACGCGTTACAAGTTCTCTGTATTGCGACAGGACCGGATGGATACACTAACCTCGTGTCGCATATTGCAGAATTTTCCTTTTACGAACTATTTATAGAGATGGAACGCTGACAAGAACAGGTGGAATTCTAAAGTCGCTTTTACCTCAGGAGGAAATATCGAACTATACACTCAGAGAAAAAGGATTATTTGTGAATCGTTCTGATATTGCATTTTCTGTTCTTGTTTGTTTAATGCGTGTTCTACCATTGGGTAGCTCAGCTTTACGGTCGATATGCACTCCACCTAGAGGCAATAAAATAAAGCTCGCCACAGCTGTCTTACTGTTCTCCTAATGTCGCTGCATTCGGCTTTTTGTTCGATAAGCACCAACCCAAAACTATTTGTTTTTTCCCCCGCATTCGGTGAGAAACCAAGAAGTATCAGGTTCTACTTCATGATCTTGGAATATAATTTACATTTAAAATATAAAAATTATATTCAAGAGAAGGAATTTTCAAGAGGATATTAAAGAGAAGACACACACACACACACACACACACACACTTTTTTTTTGAGAATACAGTAATTAGTAAGTTAGAGCATACAGCAAAGGATAGTGTGAAGTTAATCTGAGACCGGTTAACCCGACCTGGATGAAAAAGCCTGGACGTTTTCAGAGCGCATGCGCTGAAACGCAACGGAGCGTCATATGTTTTTTCTTCTTTTTTTTTTTTTAAAAAAAAAGAACACACATACATTAATTAGGACAATAAAACTGTCTCTCTCTGTGAATGGGTAATTCATAATTACGTTTATCACGTCTGTCAACTTCGTGTGTTCTAAGGCTGATTTCTATTTTGATAGGGGGGGGATAACTCGGCTACTTCTATACTACTTCGATGTTATTTATAATTACGTGGAATTGTTTTCTATCCTAAAAGCTTCAATTCTCTAGAAAAAAAAAAGAAATTTCATATCCTGCTCCGTGCGTGTCAATGATAGGTTGCTTTTCTTCTGATTGGTATTAAAAATTCACGCAAAAATTCATCTTCCAGAGTGTAATAATAACGTGCCCTTTATCCAACATAAAAAAAAGGTATACTTTTAAGAAAATCAAGCGTTCTTGTATCTGAGTCAAGTTTCAATGTATCAGAAGTTTTCTCCTTGAGAAAACCTTAACTGATAGTTGACGCAACTGGGAAACCTAAATTACAAAGCAGAAGATGTCAATAAGTTGGATACTTCTATAGAAAGCGGTGATGACTGCTAACACAGTCCTTATCCTTATAGTCCTTATAAGGACTGGCTTAAAGGGGCGAAGCAAGAATGCTTTTCATCTTCCCCGTTATCTGTAGAGGACAGGGTAGGGATAAGGTGTCATTGAGCTATTAAAGCTCTGATCATGACAGGAGGGTAACAGCAATAGCCAAGCCTCAGTTAGAACTTCATTGGCTACAGCATTGCCATCCATTACCCTCCAAGGGTATTAATCACTGCATCTCACTGTGGATTCCTAGCCGAAATGCTAATAACACAAAAATACAAAAATAAAAAAAAAACACAATAAACAAAAGTCTTTTTTGTATGAGCTCATGGATTAATAGGGGTAAAATCAAACTTAATATATTATATTGTTACGAATATTATCATTATTTAATGTAGCAGGGGACTTAAATAATATTTTACATTCTTCAAGATGTCACACCATTCAGACATACACGAAGGTAGTGATATAACACAGTCGTTAACTGCATGCAGAGTTCCAACCCTCTTTAGATGGCGTTATGTGGTTGTAAATGGCATTTTCCACATACTTTGATAGTCTTCCGTTTATTGCAGCAGGAAAATACGCAAAAGGCATATGGTGGAATTTGTCAAGCAACTTCCGAATCGATGGAAACATTCGAAGGTCTACTAAACTCAGAAAATCTCTATGGACTGGTGTTTCCATCACAAAATGGGAAGGGGGGGGGGGAGAAGCAAAGGTTGGAATTTCTCGGAGAAAAGATTATTTAGATGATCCGTGAACACATTGAAGGAATCTTAATAAGAAATACAAGATGCGTTTTCTAGTGACTATAGTAATTTATAGGGCCGATGTGGAGAATCAAATATAGGCTCTACAACTGAATCAATAATTGATTTGGAAATGATTTTTTTTTTTTTTTTAATGTTAAGATATTAAACGCAAGTAAAGGATCTACAGCAGGGGTCGCCAAACTTCTTTGACCGTCGACCCCCTTCAAGAGTTTCTTGACTTTTTATCGACCCCCTCTATTTTACTATTACGTAATTATAATAGGACAAGCAAAAAAATACGCTTATGTGAGTTTTTAGATTGTTTATTTTATAATTACAGTGTTTCTTGTATGTATAATATAGTATATATTATTATATTGGCTTAACGTTTTTGTTTTTGACGTCCTTCTTAACATTACATATTTGATAGGCGGGATAAATAATATGTAAAATATAAAATTTCATTTAGATAACAAAATAACAATAATACAATCTTCCTTATATATATGAAAATAAGATTTAAATAAAAGAGCCAATGGGCTTCACTTCGGCGATGTAACATTATTATTATGTTAACATTTTTTTTTTTTTTACATTTTTAACTATAAATTAATAAAGTGTTAAAAATACTGCGTGATAAGTATACACGTGTGAGACTTATTTTTTTTTAAATTATTTAAGCATTTTTTGACATATAACTAATATCAGTTTTAAAATGCCATTACGTTTTTAAGTAAGTGCACTGATAGAATTTTGTAAACGGACCAGATTGGCCAATTCTTACTATTTTCAAAATCATTTTACTCCCAATGATCATATTCCAGTTGACATTGGAGGGATCTTGACGTTGTCTATAACTGAGCTACTCATCTTTCAGTCAGATCCAAATCGGACAAAAGCATAGGTTTAAATGTTAGAAGTGTTATAATGTTCAACTTCTGTTTATCGGTGAGATAGCAAAAGTGGAAAATCTTAGTAACGCGACAGTTTTATTGTCCTTTAACAGCACAGCGACAACCGACAAAGCATTTAAAGGATGTCCTTATCGCCTAACTGAGTAAATCTGTTGGAATTGGTCCTTGTGGAGCTCTAAAACTAGACCATTGCTCCAACACTAACGACATTATAAATCAACAATGCAACTCAGATCTTAGTTGCTTTGAGTTTTCTTGAGTCACCTATTGACGATGATCCCATAAAAATTTATTCTTCTGTTTATTCGATGATTATTTCTCTTTCCCGATGCTTTGTAAGATAGTAGTTGTTAATATACTTTGTCTATGCTCAGTATATTGATCAAATGGCCACAATTTCAGTCTACATGTCTGGCATAGGAAAAAAATAAATATTTGATAGATTATCGCGTTTAGGCTATCTTTCTCCAAAGATTATAACACCGTAAACAAAATCCTATCCATCTAAAAGATGGTTTGGAAATAAACGTGGGCGAGTTTGATATCCTCGAGACACTCGTTATCACCACATTACCCCAAAGCTCCCAAATCGTTTCGGCCTTTATTTTTGAGCCTTTCTTGGCGACAAAACAAAAGATGTTTACGAAAGCGTAGCATTCTCGTCAAGACTACATTCATACCGAGATGTGTTTTCCACTTGTCTCCTGTTTTTTTTTCACTCAGAGAACGCCGTAAAGTGCACATCGTATCTGGGGATGCTTTTCAGGCTCTGAATAGCATCCATTACTAGCTATACATACAACAAAAGAGTTCATCACTTTTCCTACAAAGCACAGAGAGAAGGGAGAATCAACGGTGGGGAATCTATATGGAAAATTAAACCTAAAAAAAAAAAAAAAAACACCACAAAAAAAAAAAAAAAAAGGGCAGAAATTATTCTTATGCAAGTCTTATTTAAACTTGCTTCCCGGGAGTTCATTTCCTGTCGGGACATTCATGATAAAAAAAAAAAAAAAGATTTTACTGAACTTTCTCAATAGCCAGCATCCTGCTGTTAAACATTAGAACCAATTCACAGTCATTAAGGTCTATGATGAGATGTTGCAAGAAATTCGTCCGCCTTTTAAATAAGAAAAGAGCAAAATCATCCTCTACAAAGTATAATTCCCTACTTCTGTTCTATCAGAAGCTGTCAACGTCTAGAGATGTTCAAAAACGCACGTATGAACGCCATTCTAATCGAGGCCAATCACTAACGAAGCTAAAGTTGCATTAAAATACAGTCGATTTGAAACAATGGAGTTTGACATCAGCCAAGAATACTGAACTAATACTGGGGCTTTGATTTTAGTCGTAGCTCCCATAACTACTGACAAACATTAGATTTGCTTGATATTTCTCGGTAGATAGAAGGTTCTACGAATAAATATCTTACGTCCAAGATAAATTAAGCCAACAAAATATTAAAGAAGCAGTTTTTATTCATTTAAACAATAATCATTTAATAGAATAATAACAATAGGTTTGCCAAGATGTCCAAGTTTATCCTCAAAATTCCTACTGATGTTTTGTAATAGTTTCTATGAGTTCATTCGTAGATCATGGTTAATAAGTGTCAGGTGACGTAAGATACGGGAAATTGTATCTTAGAGGCGGTTTCATTTTTAAGTGCAGCGAACACAATTGTCTTCAACCAAGTTGAACAATTAGGGTCGATATCGTATCCAATTTTTGGACAATAACTCACCAACAAGAGTCAAATTACAATACATTATGTGCAGTGAGTGGGTTAAGAGTTAGGTAATCAGGAAACCGTGTTTTGGAGATCAAAACAGAACTTTCGGACTTGCAATAAGTGGTGATTTAAATCATATAAAGGTAGAGATGTAGTCTCATTGTAATGATGCCAGAAAAAATCTCAAAATATGAAGAATGATAACATCTAAAGCCTTTCGGGAGTTGCAAAGTTACTGATAAAGGTATTACCTCAAATTCTGGTTTATTTTTAAGGTATTTTACTGTCTTTACAGTTTATTTTACATAATATATATATTGTATATTATCTAAACTACATTTGGTTTCTGTGTCGCTGTAACAAAATTTATTTTCGTAACAAGGAAGTGAGATTAATCTCGGAGGACGTTATTTCAAATTTCCAGGACTAAATTTTTATATTTTTAGGAGCCTTCCTGTTTGTTAACATCCCTTCAAGTAGTGTATATAATCCCTATAGTAACAAATACGGAAAAAATAACAACCCATCGGGGTGGGTTGGGTCGCCTCCGGCAGATGACTCTGTCTTGCATAGAACACGTCTACTTAGAGTTAATGTAAAAGTTCTGTACATGGCAGCTGTTTGTGAGCACTTCGTAGAAAAAGATTGTTTACTACACACTTTTTCAACCCCCTTTTCTTTACTTTTTTTTCTTTCTTCTTCGGCCAAGGATATTTCGAAAGTTGTTCTCTGAGAAGTGTGATTAACTTTGCAATTCTACTAACAATAATTGTACAGGTCATTGGCACGTAAGGTCAATAATCGGTTAGTAAGTATGCTCTATTCCATCCCACCTCCATATAGGGTAGTTTTATTGATTTATTTCGACGGTAGGACTGTTGGAGGTTGTTACTCTCGAGTCACAAATGCCGAGATTGTATTGCAAGAACTGGTTGGAGATATCACATAAGCAAGCCTAACAACTAGTTTGTGTCCGAAAGAGCTCATCCCTTCGTTACATTTTTTTTTTTTTCTCTTTATGTGCACCACTCTAATTTCGTATAAAATCTTGGCGTTTATCAGCCATCCCTTTCTGTCGCAAATGGTGCTTCTGAATACGGGACGTGCTCGTGTGTAAAAGTCACTTGTACAAAATGTCGCTATTTTAAATTGATGGAATATTTGACTTGTGTAAAGGGGAAAAAAAAAACGTTTTTTTTTAAACAGTTCCTAACTTTTCATTATTATTTATAAGTCTCTAAGTTCACTTTTGATTTCCTGCAATTGTAAACAAATAAAGATGGTTCTATAATCACAAATAGCCAGTTTCTGAGCTACCTTCTCAACCAACAAACCATTCTTAGCAATGGATTCCGCCGCTCTCAATCAACAGTGTACCGCCCTAGCGATTGCACAACCTATAAAACATTAGTGTGGTGTGCAAGCCAGAGTTAGGTGAAGGAAGCTAGTAAGGATAGCTGACTTAACAGAGCCAAACCCACTTAGATGGCATGGAAGTATGAGCAGTTTCTTTGGAAGATGGATCTTCAGCCTTGGATTTTGCACCCAATTGCACAAAGCTCTATTCTTTCACTTCTCTTTGTCCATACATCAGCGACATTCTGCAATTGACTGCAAATCCAATTAAAGGTAAAACTTAATCCTTGATCTTGTATCCGGTAGAAGACTACGAAAAATAGTTTATTCAACCAGTGTAACAGATTGATTCCTATGAGATATAAAACAGACGTTAAATTGAAGATCACCGTGTTGTGATATCGAATATTATTGACCTGTGCTATGTAATGTCTATCATAACCTAGTTCAGTTTTTTTAGGTCTTTATATATGGTAGCCAAAGGTGGTTTAAAATGAGACCCTGATTTTTGTTCCGTTGGTCAATGTATCATTTCAGTGGCCTCTTTGAATTTGTAAACACAACGATTGATGAATTCGGTATATGGCAATTTTGTGAGTTGCCAAGGCACTTGATGTTGTTCACTACACTACTTCCCAAACTTATGGATGCCAAGGTCCTCTTTGGGAAAATTAAAATATTTCACGGCCCCCATCGAAAAAAAAACACATCGTAATATAGACATATATTATTATGTCCGCGCGGTTAGCCTAGTGGCTTTGCGCTTCGCAACCATATGCCTGGTTGCGTGTCCCAGGTTCGATTCCCGTCGACGAAGACGTGAGGATCTTCCTCAGGCATAGCCAAGTTAGCCGGTCTTGGTTTTTTCCTGCCAGTTTATTTGGCGTTTTTCATCTCGCAAACCGGGCACCGTGAACATACGCTTCTACAGCCAAAAATATATCTCCCCCCCCCAGCGGCAGACCAGGCGACAGGTCGGTTGGGAGTGGTACTAACAAGAAGTCGCATCTAAGTAACACGCGGACCGTGCATAGGAAGCGGGAATAACGCGTAGTGAAAGAAGACTTATATTCAAGATTTTGCGTTTGTAATTTTTTTTTTTTTTTTGTTTCTCTCCATTCATTCCTTCTACTGTCCTTGGTAATAATCTCCTCTTTTATGCTAACAAATTGCTCCTTGCTCTGAACGTTGAAACGTCCTTCCTAATCACAGTACTATAGGCTGATCCATCTCTCGTGCGTATAATTGCAGTAAGGATATTGTTTATAAAACGTACGTTTATTTTTATTTCATTGATACACCCTCTGTCCAAAAAGAAACCGAACTTTTGATAGAAAAATAAAACACAGGCCAATTATAATTATTCAAATCATTTATTTCAACACAGCGTTTGGCACGGTCAATTCATTCGTTAAATGAGTTTTTTTTTTTTATATCGGTTTTTTGGGATACTGTTGAGGGTCGTGGTTACTGCCGCTTGAACGCTTTCAATGGTGTCGTATCGCTTTCCTTTTAATGGGCAAACGAAGTCGGGGGAAGAGAAAGAAGTCACAGAGTGCTAAATCAGGTGAATACGGCGAGTGATCCAACACACAAACTTGGTTTTTGCTCAAAATCTGTCTCACAATGTTTGAACGATGAGATGGTGCATTATCGTGCAAAAGTGACCAGCTGTCTGCATCACGATATTCATGCCGTATGCGATGAATTCTCGCTATCAGTTGCTTCAAAACTTCGAGATAAAACTCACCATTAACCGTTTGGCCAGACGAATTCTTTGTGGATAATGCCCTTGGAATCATAGAAACAAATCAGCATTGTCTTTACTTTTGACTTCAACAAGCGACTTTTTTTTTTCAGATGCCCCTCTTCTGGTGGTCTCCACTCAGCACTCTGGTGCTTTGTTTCGGGCTCATACTCAAAACACCACGTTTCGTCATCAGTAACGATCGTTTAAGGAGTTTGAGTCCTTAAGGTTTTAATGAGGTCCTTGCAGTGTTCAATTCGATACATTTTTAGTCGTCGGTCAACTTATGGGGAACAAATCGCGAATTCAATTTACAAAGGTCCAAACTGTCGGTCAAAATGTTGTGCACAGTTGATTTTGGAATCCCCAATTCATCTTCAATCAATCTCAGGGACGATTTCGGGTTTTCTTTGATGAAATCACGCTCTTTTTGGACGTTAACTTCGCTCAATCGTTTTTGGAGACGGCTCGGCTTTTCGTTGTCCTCAAGCGTCTCACGACCACTTTGAAATCGTAAACTTATCCCGTACTCGTAAAATTGAGTACGGGATAAGCATTCATCACCGTATGCTTTTTGAAGCATATGATGCGTTTCGGTAAAACGTTTACCAAGTTTAACACAAAAGTCAATCGTAGCTCTCTGTTTGAAACTCATTTTCCGACCGTTCGTTAAAACATACTGTCACTCTTGGCACTATAACTCGGCTTCTAATGAAACAAATGTCATAAACAGTTGAAACAACACTAACGAAGGTTGCTGCTTTCGACAACCAAAAGATACAACAGGTGGCGCCAATAGTTTCTTCTATTTTCGAAAAGTTCGGTTTCTTTTTGGTGTAGATACAGTTTTACACTAAACTGATCACTAATTCTCATCCATCGTGCTCTATCTAGTTCAAAAGGAGTACATTTTAATGTAAGGTGTTCAATTTAATTGGTTGGAAGGACCTGTGTTCGAACTGGGCACTCTCCTATAAAAGCTGCTATGGAGAGTATCGTCAGTGTTCGTTGAACACTGCTATTGACTTAACCTTCCCTTTTCTCTCAGCAACGTGTCGTGAGTATGAAAGAGAGAGAGAGAGAGAGAGAGATGTCGGAAAGAATTCATTGCGTTGGATATGTTTCCCCATGCATTCTGACAAGTACACGGTCAACACACTTGCCGGAGACACGTTCCTATCGCATATACACGTCCGCAACTGTTGTTACGATAGACCACCAAGTGCACAAAAACTTAAGACACTCAACTAATGATGGAAAGAAAAAAAGCAATAAAAGAAAAAGAAAAAAAAGTCCAGACAAACAAAGAAAGAAATGTTATACAAAGAATTTACGATTTTTTTTTTTCTTTGACTCGAACATGCGATGCATGTTTAATCAGTCCCAGCATGTCCCTTCGTGCAACACGATTCGATCATCGATGTACAAGTCCCAGGAAGAAGTTTCGCCGTGGGAAGAGAAGGACCAAAAAATTCTAGAAGTCGGTCCGATCCAAGTGCCTTTGAAGAAAACAGCAAACACGTGCCAGAGTGGATCACACGCGCGCGACAGACAGTCGCCATCTTTGCTGCCAGTATCATTAGCGGACAGACAAGGTATTTGGTGAGACGAACTAAACCCCCCTCCCCCCCTCCCTAACACCCCAAGGCTTCAGACGGAGACACGCTGGGGTGAATGGGCGGCGATCGAAGCCATCATTCCTTAGCGTTATGGGAAATTACAGATGCTGGCTGGTCTGCACGATGGTGGTGTGTGTTAAGAGAAGAGAGGGGAAGGGGGGGGGGGGTTGATAACACAAGTTATAGGGTCATGACTGCACTGGTAGGATAGCTAAGGTGTCAGATTAATCAGATCGGCAAACAATACACTTGACTTATAACCCCCCCCCCTTTTTTTTTTTTTATCCTCAAGGCTGCCGAGAACGTACAGTGGTGTGAGCGTCCTTCACCGGTTGATTCACTGACTAAGGGCAATCATCCTGCACGGACTAGACGTTGGAATCTAGTGCACACTACATGGAGAAAATGTCTGCTTACTCAGGGATTTAATTTGTAAAACACACGAATCAAGACAATGCCAGAAACTCAGATATAACAACCTTCCATTGAGCTTTTTTTCCCTATTTCTGAGTGACAAACAATGAAAAAAAAAAAAAATTACACATCCTGAGGCTCAGATTCATACTTGAACACAAAACCACACAAGCAGCTTATCTCTTCTCACTTTTGTTTTTCCTTCTGCATCCTAAACGATGGGTGTAACCATGGAAACCAAATCCAATTATTGATGGCTAATCACTCTAAGCGTCGATAGATCAACCGGTGCATTCAGACTAATCTCATCTTTAATCTGCATCTGTCTATCTCTTTATCTTGCTGTCAATCGCCTCTGGTATCATTCACGAACAATTTTTTTTTCCCTCTATCTCTCCCGCTGCCCTTCAAAAAAATAAAAGAAAGACGCAAACAAACCCTGGCGCCGTCAGGTGGTGCCTGGGGGAAGTTCCCTGTAAGGACAACTATACTGGATTACCTTTTTCCTAATATGTATCGGTCGCAGCATTCTGAACTTCCGTTCATGGAATGTTTGGCATTTGTTGCGGCCACTGGAGCGGAGTCAGTGACCTAGAACCTCGCCGCGCGCGCGCGCGCGTGCTTGGAGTGGTCTCTCTCTCTCTCTCTGCTACCTTCAGAACAGGTAGATAGTGGAATGTGGGGATTCATGTGACGGGACCAGGCCAACCAGTGGTCGTCAGATTCGCTCTAACCCTGAACTCATGAAGAGGGGAAGAAAAAAAAAAAGAGAAAATCTTTGCCAATTTGAGGGGGGAAAGAGCAGTAGACGGTAAAGATTTTCTTCCCATGGGAGGGATAAATGGGGGAGACAAGTCATCTCCCTCTTTGTATGTGTTTCCTCAATGACATTATCGAATACGGCCTTGAAATGAAAATGCCGAGGACAAGTTCGCTTCTCCCTCCCTGTGTGCGGATGCCCTTTGGCAAGGAAAAAGTGTGCAAGAAATGTGGGGAGAAAAGGTGCTAATATTAACCTTCGTGTGCCCCTTAGACGAAATAGGTGTTGATAGGATCACGGATGACCTAAATAAGCCACCAATCTATCCTAAAAGGTCATTCTTTCTATTTATGCTACTCAAACTTCATTTAAGGATGCAAATAATGGGCAAGTTTTTAAATAAATTACATTATTCACACACACACACACACACACACACAAACATCTTTCCATAGGATAACACGCAACTCTTGTTTTTTTTTTTTCCCTTGCCAAAGAAACCCATTGGGGTCTTGAAGATTACTTATTTAAAATTGCAGATTAAAACAGTAATGTAGAAACATATTTTCTTGATGTCGTTATTATAATTACCCGGAAATAACTACGTATTTCACTTCCGGCTAAAAAAAAAAAAAAGAATAGAAGTTTAAAAGTGCAAAAGCAGCATGAAAAATCAGCTAGCTACCTATCATTGAGATAATTGGGCATTCGCGTGTAATTATCAGGCCCTAAGAACAACTGCGGTAATAGCTCCAATTGTCTCTGTAATCATCGCAAGAACTGATGAAGGTCATACTGATGAAATAACTTTAAATTGTAATTAAAGTGTAATTGCCCTCATTTACAAGGATAGTCGACTATGACGAATACATGGAGACGATTATGTGATCAAGTAGTTGTGAGAAAAGGAAGAAGGTATATGTGCAAAGCATATTTTAATAAATAGGCTAAAAAAAAAAAAAAAAGAGCTATTTTCACTGCGTCAAGTTCTAAATTCAAATGAATGTGTTTATGGATAGAGAACTCATTGCAATATATATTTTTATTACATTTTTAAGGTTAGTTTTTTTCAAACAATAATACTCATTGTTGACAGAATAGCAGACGATACATACGTCATGTTTTTTTTTTTTTTTTTTTTTTTAAAATCTTTTGACAATTAAAATGACAATAGAGAAAAGTAACGTAGCTTAATTGAACAAAACAGACAAATAAAAAAAGCTACATTTTGGAGTAATTGTAAATCTCATTAACATGGTGCCAGTTAAAGTTGCATAAGACGTCTTGTATGAAACGTTTTAATAGCATTACCCATGTTAATCTCCCTACTGTCTTTTATAATTGTAAGCTAGAATAAATGGGGGTCCATTAAAACAGAATGCTAATTTGAATTAAATGAACGATGATGTGTGAAAGAAAGAAAGAAAAAAAAAGAAAGAAGAAAAAATTTCGCGATGTTCAAGAGAAGAATGAAATATGGTTGTTTGGAAGTAATTAATGCTAAAAACGAAGGAAATTAACAAGAAAGCAACTTAAAATGTCTTGGAGATGAAGACACGGGTAGCTTCAAAATAACTTTGTAGTTCTGGTGTAACGAAGCGAAAGAAATGCATTTAATAGAAGAAAGAATTTCTTCGTGATGCACTAATGAAGAAGAAAACATCTCAGATGAATCTAAGAAAAATATTAATTTCATCTTGCGATGAATTGTGCAAGATTTTTCATGCATCATATAGTTCTCCATAAGAGAAAGAAAATTGTAATTTGCCTCATCATGCATGTCTTTAATAACATATGAATACCGTGGATGGAATAACGATTTTTTAAAAATTAATTTTATATTTTTTTGGTAATTTTTTACCGCCTCCAATAAGTGGGAAAGTGGTTTCACACCGGATTCGAATTCGTAGTTGGTATATTCCCTTTAGGCATCACCCCGCCATCCCCATGTGATCAAAAAGGGATGCAGCGCCATAATGCCCAAACTTTCAATGGTCCACGGACCAGTTACGATGTTCCTTGCACCAGTATAGGCAACGCTGTTGACAGACCTTGGCTTATGTGTCTTAACCTCCCCCCGCCGCTATTGGTGGACTCTTTCAACTCTCATAAGATCTTATTAACATCTTACTGCCGAGGTTGCTGTACTACCCACGTTGGTCCCTTGATTTTAGTTTGCTGCTCGACTGATCACGATGCTTACAGCTGATTTGGGCGGTAGACTCTTATCACAAAGAGATGGGCTACTATAGCATCCCTTTGTGATAAAGCCTGTAACTCTAAATGCCAATGAGATTAAGCTGGGAACTCCACAGGTCTCTGTAGAGTCCCCACTCTGTATAAACCACGTATGTCAATGGACTGAGTCGGGTTATTTTAAATTGCAGCTGACGCAAATGAGTACAGTGTATTATTAACACGCGTTCCTCTTTCCGGTCTATTTCATGAGATGAAAAACGAGATTCCCATAGAGAAAAACTTATCGCCTTCGTATGAGACCGGTTAACTCAGCGTCAACTAATTTCGCATAATGTCATTTTATGTAAGAAAACATTAATTTTATATCGCCTAGTAAACTCGAAACTTATAAACTCTGGGAAAGTAATTTAAAAAAAAATATTTTCAATAATTTTTTATTGAAATAGCTGTACGAAATGTTCGATTTCGTACAGCTATTACGGCTACTCAAAAGGAACAACATGTGCCTATTCATAGCTTCTTAAAGAAATCCGAGACTTTCCTTGGATGACTTTTCATTCATAAGACACTTAGCCGATCGTCCACTTGGCAACTGCGCAACATTACCAGAAGGATAATTGGATTTTTAGCAGGAAACTTGGATCATTAATTTCTTGTGAAAACGCCTTGCTGACATCTTTAAATTTACATTTTCAAATATCTTTAAGGAAGGAGGGGGGGGGGGTGAAGACTTTGTTACCTTCAGAAATCTTTAAACGATCATCAAGAAACGGAGTTATTTGAAAGTACTTTAGGAAGGGTAATTTACGTCACTTTGAGGGGGGGGGGGGCAAAAACGCCTTCTCTCGTGAAATCAGAGTGTCAAAGCACTAGCAAAGGACAACCATCAACGTTGAAATCATCCCCGTTGACTCCTGAAGGGAATGTAGTTTTCCCTGATCATTTCTTCACTTTTTTTCTTTTTCTTCCCCCCCCCACCCCTTTTTCTAATACATTTAAATTCCTGAATATTCTCACCTGCATATTATACATTCCGGTGTTGAATCAACAGTTAAGATGATGTCCTTGTTCCCCTCATTCCTAACTTCTTTTTTTTTTTTTTTTTAATAGGAGAAAGAACCATCAGATTACGTCACAATAAACTCTGTTTATTGTGACGTAATCTGATGACGTATAATGACATGATGACGAATTGTGACGTATATATATATATATATATATATATATATATATATATATATATATATATATATATATATAACGTAATCTGATGACGTATAATGACATGATGACGAATTGTGACGTATATATATATATATATATATATATATATATATATATATATATATATATATATATATATATATATATTTATGAAAGTTATCACGTACTTTTTTTATATGTTTACACAATAAATTTAGGTCTAATAAACTGTGCGTCATATGATATTCTTAACTTTTTTTCTTTGTTGAAAAGCATTGTCACAATATGCAGTAAAAAAGATTCGTATTTTTATTTTTAATTTCATATCCATTTAATTTTTAATTTAGCTTGTTAGCAAAGAATGAGTGTACCGGCAGCTAATTAAAAAAAAATAATAATAATAAGGAAAAAAAAGTAAGAAAAAAAGCACTGTATACATCTCTCCTTCAATTTCCAAGATTAAAAATTACGAAAAAACACAAATAGTTTAATCCTTTATAATCCAACTAACTTTTAAACTAAAAATTAAGCTAGGTCTGATGTTTCAACAATTAAAAATTATCTGTCAAATTAAAAAAAAAGGTATTTAATTTCAAGAATTGTTATTAAAATCTGTATTAGTTGAACCAAATGAAGTAACAAATCAAAAGCCAAACTCCCAACAATATACAATTCGTGGTTGTTTATTGTTACGTAGTTAAAAATCAACTTACTTGTTATCTGTGAAACATGAATAGTCGCGATATTTTTATCTTATTATTTTTATCGCCATAATATTTTTTATTCTTACGTTCTTCCTAAATTTCTTCGGTCGAAGAAGCTCTTTTTTTCACGTCCTAGTCATTAAAAAAATAGCACTGAAGACTTACAATAGTTAATTACCAAAATCGACTCAACAATATGTTATCTGTTTACAGAGAATCTAAGGAAATGAGGGGGTAGGGTGGAAAAGATGAGAAGTGGCAAGATTGCAACACACACAGACACACATACAAAGGCCTTGGCTATTATTACGTAGTTGAGTAAGAAGATGCCATGATTAAGTCTATAAGATAATAACCGTGTGGTCAACTCCTTGCAAAGAAACCTTGATCTTACAATGAAAAGAACTTAGGCGGGTACAAGGACAGATGACGTAATAAACACAATCCAAGCTCCTACAGCTAACAACGTCTTTTCTGCTGGCAATTTGTATCGGAGAGGATACTGTTGTGATGAATTTATTGGATAATAACAGGCACGATCAGTGGTGATTGATGTAAAGTACCTGGCTTCTCTAACCACGTTGAAATGGGGGGAAAGAGTGGGGTTAATAAACAGTTCAAAGAAATGGGGGGGGGGGGGAATAATAATAACGATGAGATGGCAACGCTAATATAGGCGCTGTAGAGAGCAGAATCTGCAAAATCTGAAATCAAGCGAATTATAGAGACAGATGACGTCATTGCTCATTGATCATGCGCAATGTGACGTCACTAGGCACTTTTTTCCTTTATTCAACAATACTCGTGTTTGGCTATCGCTAACACGTAACAAGCTGATGCCATGACAACAACTGTGCAAACCCATTGTTAGCAATGACAAAATACATCGAGTCACGCAAATATCAGTATAGATAGTAACAGTGTTTACATTCGCATATGCATTGTTATGGGCTCGCCAACAGGTATGATTACTATTCTGTTGTTGGGCATCACTATAATATTACATGTTTCGAATATCACGGGTCTTACAGTGACAAATGAGGCTCCGATTTAGCGGTATTCACATGCAGGCTTTATATTTTGGAGATATTAGGGATGGTATTTATGTTGTGCAAAAGATGAGCTGGGCTAATTCATTATAAATGATGTATCTGGGTGTAACATCGCTTTTAACTCTAACCTTTTCGTAGATGTTTTATTTCCCTTGAGAGTTTCCGCTAAAAACAAGGCGAGACACGCTATTGACGATGTTACAAACAGTAGTAGCCGTTTTCCCTTGGACAAGCATTCCTAAGCTGCGAATAATGCGACACAGAAACGCACACTATCCCAATGATTAATAGCATGAAAGGGGGGGGGGAGTAGTCCGTCAAAGCAGCAGCAATTGGAAGTTCTTTCGATGTGACAAATGAAGTGTCTGGCAGAGCCCTCTAGTAGGAAAAGCAAGAAGCAGCTTTTATTGAGTAAAATTCCTGACTGATAAATAGAAATAAATACAGACGTAATTGAACAGACTGCCTTGGTAAATAAGGGAATGTGATGGGTTGCCATTGTTCATATGGCGTACGTCAAATTAAACTATTGTGATTCAAGACAGAAGAGGGGGAGCGGTGAGGAGAGGAAGAACCAGACAGCAAAACATACAAAGGGAAAAAAAATAAAAGAATAATTGAGTTACTGCATAGTTCGAGAAAGTCTTCAATACGTACAGCTTGACGTTTTCTGAGAATGTTGCCATTGCGCATGCGCTGTCAAGAGATCCATTTATAAACACCTATCCATTTAAAACGCATTAATAAACTCAAACATTAAAGAGTTCTTTGTCCATATTTTTACGTTTGATTGAATTGTTTGCTGTTTACATGAGTTTATTCAATGCAAATGGAAAATAAGACCCGAAAAAAAAAAAAAAAAAAACTTTGGGATGAAATATTTATCCTCTTACCGACTCGGAACATCCAACATCTAGTTCAGATAAATAAGCGGTGACATTTGATCATCAGTAGAATTCCAATATCACCGATTTTTTTCTTTCTTTATATCCGTCAAGGGAGCTTTGAAATCCATCGAAACGAAAAGTTTCGATTAATGTCAGTGGAAAAGCAGAGTCGTTTCATCTTCTAATGCTCCCCCATAAATCCAGAACTATCGTGTCATTTTCTCTCTTTTCTTTCCCTCAATATTGCACTTCCTTCACTCCCCCCCCCAAAAAAAAAACTGTCTTGTCTTGGAGTCGCTCACATCAAAACACCGTCTATTGATAAATGAATCAGCCGTGTTCAGTACGATTCTATGGATGTCTGCAGTCTTCGCTCTTATCAACACCTCCCTCCTATCTTCACCTCTTTTTTTTTTTTTTTTTATCGTATTTCCATCTGCTCGTCCGACACTTGTTTTTTAGTGGGCCGCCAGCTTTGTTAACAAGCCATGTGTGTGACCTAGACGTCTTTACTGTTGTCTGCTCCATTCCGAAGGTCTTTTTCTGTGTGTGAAACTCGTATGTGTGCGTGCGTGCGCGCGCACATACGTGGACACATGCACTCCTTTATCATTCTGCTTAGATTAGTGACTTCAGAAATATTTAAGCTTCGGAATTATAATTGAAAAAAAGGACATTATTTGAACTGGACGTAATATAAAAAAGAATTACATTGGAAAAATTTTGAATTAAGTTCGAGAGACTCATTTGTTAGCTGGACAATATTATTTGTGTCTTGTTCCAAATGAGAAAGAATCAGAAGATGAGAGAGAGCGCTTATTGGACAACGAATACGATAGTTTCCATATTGTTTATAAGCTTGTATGCATCCTGTCCCCCTTCCATGAATAATGGAATCAACCACAGAACACGATCATCACCATAGCAACCATGAACTTATGGAAATATGGTTTAACTCACAAGTCACATGCAAACCTTAATTTCCCAGATTAGCGAGTATTTGTTGGTGATAATTCTCCTACCCTTACAAAGTAAATTATGTCTTCTCCCCCCCCCCTAAACCAGGTCTATTAGAAGAACGCATATTTATCTAAGATGCGAGGGGGAAAAAAAAAATTAGGGCAAAAAGAGGTTAAGACCTGTCGTAATTAAATGACCGGTGTGATAGTAAAGACGTAATTAAGACGGTGCTCGTGCAAAGTAAGGTTTTAATTAAACAACACGTGACACACAGTCCCCGCTGCATAAAGACGGGAAATGATGTTGACTTTAAGATTCGGAGACACTTAACAGTTCTGTCGGGAAGAAGTTGACATCACATTGCACCGTCAGAAAGAAATTAAAAATTAAGTCAGAAAACGTCGTAGAATAGAGAGAAGAAAGAATGAAAAACTATCCATAGACACTCAGGAAATTTGCGGGACTTCAATTTAACGTCAGTGTGCCAAAGGACGCTCAAGTATTTTACCATTCTTGACGGTGAATGGTGGAGAGTAGACGATGGACTGCAAGTCAGCTGTAGTTCATCAACCACAACATTAAAAAAAATCTCCCTTATGTAGCAGGGTTTATGATTCTATCTATCTATTCTATCCATCCTTTTGTTTTTGCTGTTTGTGGCGTAGAGACTAACGAAATCTCAAGAAAATAAGTATTACCTAAATCATAATAATGTTCATGCCAATGCTCCAGAGAACCCGTCAAAAATTTAAAGGCAGATTTCTAAAGTAGCATAAAATTTTATAGTCATTACCCGCTTCTATACTCAACAATCAAAATTGCAATCTTGCCGCATTTATGCACCAACGGATATGACGTCACTCCAGCACGCGAAGTGAGGTATGTTGGCATAGAAACATCTTCATTTGAATCGCTAATGTTTTCGCCTATTATCTAGTACGTGTTTAAAAGCAGATACACGACATTCTAAAAAGTTTGAGAGCTACATGCGCTAAAAGCTGACTGTTATTCTATAAAACTAATATTTAGTCTTGTATTAAATATGGCTGTAGACTGTGCATTAAATATTACTGTAGACTTTCCAGTTGGTAATTAGAAATTAGAACCATCGAAATAAAGTAAACACTAGCTTACCAGTGAAAGAAGTAACTTCGATATAAAGTACACAACTATAATCATCAAAATTTTGTATCTAATTAAAGGTATTAAAATGAGCTCTGTAGGTTGTAACAATAAAAAAAGTTACCATGGTAACAGTGTATATGCCAAGAAAGAAAGAAATCAACAACATTAAAGCGCGCGCATTTCTTTCTTTCTTTTTTTTTTTTTTCTATTGTAACACAGCACGAGCTTCCTTACTAATTATGCGAAATCGACAACCAAACATTGAACAATATTTCAATTGTTTACCAGCGCGCGAGGCATACACGCGAGGATCTGTTCGCTCGATACGAAACAATACCAAACAAGCTCGTGTCTACATTAACCGAAGAATGCCCAGGATGCTTAATTAAGTTAAGAGTATTTGAATAAAGGGGGGAGGGGAGGGAAAGGAACCAGCGAAGATAAAAAGAAAGAAACTACAATTAGGTGGTAAATTTTTGGAATACACCAAAGACAAGCTAAAGGAAACAAACCAACCCATAATGATATTAAAGGATTTTTCGATGTAATCCAGCCATGGTCTTTTGTTAATTTAATGGAATCAACTTAAACAGAATAACAAAAGTTTGCGACGATCTTTTAAGTCGTTGCACACATTACAGGAAAAATGCAGCCTGGGCAATGTTTGGTTTGGGATTAGCAACTGCCGAAGTTTATTACAAAGTTTTGCTGTGCCTGGAAAATCATGCGACACATGATTTTTGTTAACGTTATTTTCGTTGGCCCCATTTTGATTGGGGTTGTAAAAGAGACAGAAATAATATTCTGTATCATGTAGTTTGATATACACTATATTACAAAAAAAAAAAAAAAAAATTAAATTACCTGTAACAGAACATACAGAACAGGAAGTTGCAGACGTATACAATACTTACAAGCACAGTATCGTTCCCAACAATGCTCGAGTGCGACTTGCCTGGTTCAAGGCTCGTCGTGACTTGATAGTTGATCGTTAAAGACTCTGTACTATGAAGAAGAATCCTGATCCACGCTTTTCCAACCATAACAGTCTCAGAACAATTGCAGAGTGGGTCATACCTGTTAAATATGATAACCGTAGTGTTATGGTGTGCAAACAATGTTCCTGATTTTACAAACTCTCTCTTCTCGGCTACCTTTGTGTTTCTAGTAATCTTGTGTTGCTCTCCAGCTAGCTCAAATTATCACTTAACTAGCGTGTAATTTAGGTGAGAGATGATTCTTATTGGCCAGTGCAGAACCATCATCTCCGCTTATTGGTGCCTATTTCATCCAAAACTCCATCTTTGGTCTCTACAGCATATGTTTCAGATTACCTAGTCCTTAGCTCACCAAAGGCAATAATGTATTATAGGTTTCAACCTATCTTGGATGGAAATTACACACATACAATTTAAGCTGCATCCTGTTTAATTGTGTCCTTTATTTTTTCGTCGGTAAAAGGAATATCTTTCAGAATATAAATCTTGAATCTCTTTTAATCCTATTATTTCTTCTAACAGTGTTTCTTCATAAGTTAATTTCACTTCTTTATGTAAGAAGTTTGCTTCTATTTCAAAAAAATAAAAAATAAATAAAAAAATAAGCATCATAAGAGATTTTTTGTTGTTGTTGTTGTTCAATTATCTTCTTGCTTCCATACTTCCACTTTTAACACAATGAAGAAATCCAATACCAGCAAGCAAGCAAAAAAAAAAAAAAAAAAAAAAAAAAAAAAATCTGCCTTTAGACTTTTCTATTTAATTAAAGATCATCAATATAGATCCCGGAGATTCTTCTTGTTTGCTACACAACGGAAAAATTCGCTGCTGCATAAAAAGGATAATAATAAGTTAAGTATAAAATAGGATTTTCTTGTAATACATTGTACGTATTCGTACATGAATGAAGAGCATAATCCATGCCGTAGACGGGATTAGAACCAATTTGGGTTGGAAAGCGAATACGTTAATCACTCAGCCAACAAGACCGGCACGTGTACAGCTACAAATATCACTAATGCAAAACAATACTAACAGATTTGCAAGCAATAAATTTCGTCACCAATGCAAGTATATGTGGATTTAAATGCAGCAAGTGTTTATTCCCATCTCGTGTTTACGTTAATCCAAAATACGATCTTTTTAGTTACACTTGTGTATCTGTAACATTTGAACCTCGTTTGGGAAATTTGAATCTTCACTTTTAATCCATAAGAGAGCAAGAGATGAATGCTTATTGGTGGTGCAAGTTTTCGAATGCTATCGTGATCCGGTATGATAATTAAAATTTCGAGTTAATAACGGCGATCACCAATCACAAGATGGTAGGGTTACATCGGGCGGTGACCATCATCGACCACCTAGTTCCCATTTTATTATTATTTCCTAAGAGTTGTCATCTTATTCGAAAATGGTTTGAAAATCTTTCAATCCAGAAAGAGGATTTCAATTTTATGTAAAATGGAGGATTTATCGACTCTGCTGTCGAGGTTATTTCGAAAAACTATTGACTGGAACTTTCAGAGCAGTACCCCAATAAGTGTTCAAGTATCATTTCTGAAAGTAATTTTATGCACCTCTGTCATAAATCGGACAACAGGCACTCGCTTTGCAGACGTTTTCTAGCCTAGCATACCAAAGAACCCCCACGCAACCTCTTTTTTTAAAAAAAAATAAAAAAATAAATAAAAATTGCTGCAATTTCTTCGCCCACAATATTTTTCTATTATTACGTCATCATCGATGATCACAACAATTGCAAGCATTGAAGGAATTTATTTTTTTTTTTTTTTTTTTTTTTTTTTTTTTTTTTTTTTGTATATTACGCAGCAATGTGGTATCATTTGCAACTATTTCGCAGAATCATGGCAAAGAAAGTTTCCTAACTTAAAAGAAATTATTGGTATAAAATAACGAAACCTGTCAAACTAATACATGATAATAAAAACACCAATTTTTGTAATGAACACATCAAAACGAATTCTTGGTATAAAAAAAAGCAAGCAAAATTTTGTTTCAACACTTAAAAGGCATTTCTGGCAATTACAAAACATAATGAGACTATCGGATTATTATTTTCATCTTCACCTGTTCAAATTGTTACACCGTAACAGGTTTAAGACACCATTTTAGCCTCCAATATTTTATTAATTATATTTTTAGTGCAGTATAGTATAGGGCATTGTGTTAACTTCCTTTCCCCTTTATCTTAATTAAAAAAAAAGGTTAAAGAAAATAAAAAAAAGTTAAAGAAAATAAAAAAAAAATAGTAAGAAAGGGTCTAATGTTATCAATATCTCAACATAGAAACGTGCAAGACCACTACCTACATTGATAATGAAACAGAAATGCAGGAAGAGGTTTACGATGACACACAATTTTATAGATTTAGGAAGAAAATTCCCGACTTCTATGAAATACAAGTTGAGACTTACTAACTCAGTTTCAGTTAAAAGAGGATAAATAAAATTCTTCGCGTCCTTCAGGGAAATCGAACCCAGATTGGTTTTCAACCCAAAAAAAAAAAAAAATCGAATGTTCTCAACTGCGTTACAAGGTTCTTAAATGAAAGAACAGACACCATTAAAATCGAACTCAATGACCTCTGACTGACATCAATATTGAGATAATCAGAGATCAGTAGCCTTGTACCATCCCGATTTCTTCAGAGATGTATGTCGTCATAGCAACCAAAGAAGCCGATGCTGCAACAATGCTATCGCATTAGGTAAAAACCCCCTTCCTTCCCAATAAGAACGACAACATCTAAAGATAACCTCTGATGCGGTGACGTAAGTCCTTGACCCAAAGGACATTTTTATGTAGCTAACAGTACACCATCACTGAAGTGTTTTTCGGAGTAGCGAAAAAGATTGTATTTTTCTCACCTCCAGCTGTGGCCTATTTTTGGGGGGGGGGAGGGATTTTAGCTGTACTATTTAATTATAACTTTGATGGCCCCTTTCAATTCCACCCACTTTTAAAGTACGTAAACGTGTGTGTGATGATCCAATCATATTGCTCTGTCATTAGCTTTTCTCGCCCTAAGAGAATTACCCCAATCCGTTAGCTGCGGTTCTGATAAGGCAAACTGTTCTTCTACTAATACCTGACATTAAAATAGCAGGAAAAACCATCAAATTTGCCATTTCCTGCGTCATAAATCAGTTGGCAATCGTTATTTCAATCCATGCTTGGTTATTCTGCAAAAATAGCTTTCCTACACTTCGGACGTATTTGTGACGTCACCACTCAATCCTTTAGTCCGATTCGCTCTTGTCTTTTCTATTTCCTCCCGGAAACAATGTTGGCCAAAGATCAACTTTAAAAAAAAACCGCAGTAAGTGTTATTGCCTACATTTTTCTAAGATTTTTTTATGTAACGGTTTCAAACAAATGGTATATTAATCGTCAGAAGCATCGCAAATTGTTCAACGTAGGACAACATCAAAACTGCAAGTGTCTTAAACAAGTTTATAATACGCTTAAGTTCTTCGTTTGTCGCTAGGTGGCAGCAGAGGTTTCTATCATTATTGATCAATCACACGTGAATTTTTTGTCCTTTTTTTTTTTTTTTTTTTTTTTTTTTTTTTTTTTTTTTTACTAGCAGTATTGTATTTTATTGTTAGGTCATCTGTTAAATGAAAAAAAAAATAAAAAAATACGATGTACTCCATACGGTACTAGACCCACATCCTCAGCAACAACGTTGGTACAAAATCTTTATTTTATATACAAAAAAACGAAATCACATTTTTTGGTTTTTAAATTTTTCTACAGGACAATTAGGAGTTGTTTTTTTTTCATAAGTATAATGAATTAATCACGTGACACTAATAGAGGTTGTTTATTAGTCTTGTAGAAGAATAATGCCTTCGATAATGTTTCAAAATTATCTAAAGTCGATATATCAATGCAGTTATGCATCGGTAAATATTTCGGCTTTTATAAATTGAGTAATACGTCAAAAATATAAATCCGGATTAATTTAAAAAAATTACAAAATCATATTTTAATTTTAAAAATATAACTTAAGTTTTAAATTTAAATAATGTAAAAATTAATTTACGAAAAACCGAAGTCCGTAAACATTTATATACATTACGAAGATTAGCAATGCATTTTATATGATAGCATCTTATAATGCACATCTCCTTCACAAGATGTGCATTATTTCTCTTCTTCTTCCTAGTACCAAGTTCCTTGCGGTGACCCGTGACCCGTTTAGCGCGACCTTCTATACCTAAACAGTGTCGAAGAGGTTGTTGACTGCATAGTTCCATATTCGTCGGAGGTCACCACCTTGTTCAAATCTAGGAAACCACGGAAGCTTCATACGTCCTCAATTTCGACCAATGAATGTATCAGAAGGGAGATTAGCGGCCAATGAATTGGGAACCACCACAGTTCTGTGGAGGAATGTGATGGTAATATCCCCATTTATCTGCGCGAATCGCTGTAATGTCTCATATTTAGTGGAGTGTGTCAGTTCGTCTGAGAGCTTCCTTTGTCTTGAAATATAAACGCCCGGTCTTTCAGTGTACCTCTTTCGCACATAACTCCACTTCCTATCCGTCTGGTAAACACCAATGGAGATTAAAACACGTAATCGAGTTGTAATGAAGCCCTTAACAAGTATGCAAAGGATTACAGACAACTACGAAAGTATGTATATCGTAATCGCATTCTTGTGCGATGATGTCTGATCTAGTTCTAAAGGGTAGTTCACTATTACTTCCCCCCCCCTCCCCCAGTTTCATCCGGGCTCAGGACCGGCATATGGCTGGGACGTATTCATAACTGTATCCATGTGTGTTCACGAACACACATGGGTGAAAAAAAAAAAAAAACTACCTCCAATGAGACCGGCTAACTCACCTTTAGTCGAACCAGACAAAAGGTTCCTCAAGTCACTGACTGGAATCGAACCCAGGTCTTTCCCACCAAAGGGCTTCTATACTGACTGAGCTGCGGTGGCTCTCAAAAAAACTATTGAGATGAGTCAAAACTGACCAACAAACTCAACTACTAGATTGGAATAAAATCCATCCACTCAGAAAGATTTTATATGCGTACGGACGGACAACAAACACGAATCTTATGAATGCCACACATGGCAAAATGGATCTAAAAAGAAGGGGAAAGGGGAAATAAAATCCATCCACTCAGAAAGATTTTATATGCGTACGGACGGACAACAAACACGAATCTTATGAATGCCACACATGGCAAAAAGGATCTAAAAAGAAGGGGAAGGGGGATTCTTTGAATATTTAGTCATAGGAATTAACTGGAATAGTGTGGGTGATCAAAACGAGATGAGTCCTTTTTCCTGCTTGCATCTGTTTAATGAGGAAATGCGAAATTATCATACTGCGAACGAAAAACACTCCTTCACATTAAGCACACGACGATCTTGGAAGAGTCATTGACCAAATGAAACCCAAATGTGCCTACTGAGAATTTCCCAAATGAAACAAAAAAAAAAAAAAAAAATCTCATTTGTATGAGACTAATGCGCTGCGTATTATGTCATAGACCTACAGTAGCAACGTAAGCCACTATTTAATTAATTTCATGATATTTTTCTCGTCGAATTACTTAAAACATTCATTAATCCAAAGACACAATGAAGCCCACATCATCATTACGGGACTTTTATGAAGACTTCTGAATAGGGGAGGTACCCATGATTAACCTCAACACATTAGCTGGATAAGAGGAACATCGTTAATGTTTTCAGACCATTATTACTATCAGAGAAAAATGAGGAAAAGAAGGCCTAGGGAAAAGAACAGTTAAATAGATCATTAAAAGAATCAAAAAGAATAGAGGGGGGGGGGTAACACGTAAAACGAAAGAAATATTACGGGGAACAATACTGTTATTAGCTATAATATTTTCCTCCTCCCGAACAGGAACGTAGATCATCTTAAATTAAGTTAATTAAAAGTTTTTGCCATTTCTGTTGAAAAGGATGCCCCCCAGCGGGAATGGCTGCAGAGCTGTGACCAATTGGTAAAGAGCCAGAAGACTCACATCACCCATTGTTAGTCTTACGCAGTTTAAAAAAAAGGTCCTCAGCTAGCTTACGTTATTACGTATATATATATATATTTTTCTCTTCTGTCTTTTGCTACTCGTCATCTTTGTTGTTTAACACTGGTTTCTTTGTCACTTTCTCTTTATTTGTTCTTTCACTTAGCTCTCATCTCTCTTGGTCAATCTTCATTTATCATTTCTCTCGCTCTCTCGAAACCACGTGATCATCTGCTGCCCTCTGTACTAACCTTATTGAGCCGGATAAATCAAGTAGGAAGAGCCGATCATTGTGCCCGTATGCTATCCTACACAACACGTGACACTCTTTTTTTTTATATATTTTTTTTTTATGTGAACCACCATGCAATAAAAGACACCTCCTGACACAAATACTAATCCAGTGACGCATACTGATAGATTCTATGCTTCGATGAATGTTTTTTTTTTTTTTTTTTCTTTCTGAGACGAAGCTGAGTCACGTGTTATGTATGTAATAAGAAGTTAGGAAGAAAGAAATATTGGTTGTCTGTAGAAGAGAAATGGGTTGGCGAGAGAAAACCAAATGGAATATAAAGAAGGTGGAAAAGCAACGTGGACACGAGTATAGACAGCAAAAGTGAAAAGAAAGAACTCGAAATGCCAAAGCCGTAGGATTATACAAGAGTATCGCAAGAATAATGTTCGCTTACGGACTTGTCTCGACGCACCAAAACTCCGTAGAAGGTTGAGATCATCTCAAACAAGTCGAGGAAAGAGAGGAGATGAACTAAAGAAAGAGCGAGCGTAGCAGTTTATTCCTTTTTTTTTTTTTAAGAAGGATTGCATCTAATCAAACATTCGTTCCTATATTTTAATTTTCCCTTTGGTTTTCTTGTTCAAAAATATCAACTTTATGTAGACAACACGACGCAAAAAAAAAAAAAAAAAAAAAATCTTGAGCCCTTACTAACTTCAAATTACGTCATCGTATTAATCTTCCATTACTCGCTGGACCTCTGACGTAATCAATGTTAAGAATATCGTTGAAAAAATTGTGTTATAAAGACTACATGAATTAAGGTGTATTCTTTCTCATTTGATCTTCGTAGAAATGTTTACAAAGATAATTCTGAATTTTTATAAGTCTACACCCAAGAAATTTAACTTCATGTTTGTTTTATACTAAAGAGAATAATTAAAAAGAATTTTAATACTGAGAGGAACTAATCACATTTGGATCAATTCTTCTTTTATTCTTCTTGAGATGTTTTAATACAGTTGAATGTAGATCTTACAAGGCGCTCGTGCATACGTATGACCTAAGTATGATGGCGATTTTTAGATATTCAACAAGAAAGAAAACTCTACTCCATACATGTAATAAACAGAATTTTTCAAACTCGCTTGGTACGTGTTTATAATGTAAAATTATACATCAGAAAATATTATTTTGAAGTTATATATTCTGCTAAAGACATCTGATATTGAATGAATATCATTTTATTTATTTATTTCAGAAAAAAACAGTGGACACAAATCATGAATTTTTGGACACTCGCTAGCGTACTCTACCGTTCATGCGTTGGTTGTCTGAAATTATGGCCGATGAAGCTTAGGCTTTCAAAAACATCAAAATTATGTTTTTGATGTATTGAAGTAGATGCAATTGTAACATTTAATTTTCAGTCTCTTGAGAAAGATCTTCCATTTATTTAGGTGTATCATTTTCTTTATTCCCGCATACTGCATGATTTTAAGGGTTCTGAGGAATATCTCCAAACTCTGTGCATAGTCTATTGGATTATTGTAACCCATACTTGCTTTTTATCTTTGCATAAGTAGCCTTTACTCCTTAACCTGCTTACAAGATATATAAGGAAGATCCAGATGGTGGTTCCATATTCAACTCCCTTTACCATCATCTTTGAACAGCTGCAATGATTTCTTGGAAACGTTACTTGCTTGTAATCTATAGTGTGTTAACACGAAATATGAACATCCGGTGTCTGGTCTCATAGTTTTACAGGGGGGTGTCCCAAAATTCACGCAAGAAGTAATTTTGATAGAAAACACAGGTTTTTAATTAAAAATTGTAATTTCTTATTGATTCATAAAGTATACAGTATAGGGTTATGCATGGAATAGGGTAAATGATCTCCACGGCTTTGCTGGCACATACGCACTTTTTTGTCGAAATTTTCCACGACCGTTTTGCATAAATGTGGCTGAATTTCGTTGATACAGCGCTCAATTTCCTCCTTCAAGGCGTGGGTGGTCGTGGGCTTGTTGGCATAAACCTTAGACTTCAAAAAACCCCAAAGAAAAAAGTCCAACGGCGTTAAGTCACATGATCTGGGCGGCTAATTCTGATCACCAAAACGGGAAATTACACGACCAGGAAATGACTCATGCAGTAATTGAATTGTTTCTCGGGCTGTATGGCATGTGGCACCGTCTTGTTGAAACCACATGTCATTCACATCCATATCTTTAATTTAGGCACAAAAAACTGGATTATCATGTCGCGATAGCGAGCACCATTAACTGTTATTGCCTTACCAGCCGCATTTTCGAAGAATGGACCGATGATGCCTCCAGTCCAAAATCCGCACCAAACAGTGACACGTTGTGGATGCATTTGTTTCTCAACAATCACTCGTGGATTTTCTGAACCCCAAATGCGACAATTTTGTCGATTAACGAAGCCATCAAGATGAAAATGAGCCTCATCGCTGAAGATGATTTTGTTCGAAAAATAAGCCTCCATTTGTTGTTGTTCCATAATCCATTCAACGAACTATCTTCGCTGTGTGTGGTCATTTTTAATAACCCTGAACTGTCAGCTGTCACGCTGTCTTTTTTTTTCTCGTTGGCAACACTTTACCGCACAAATGGTGCTAAATTTAAATCTTGCGTGAATTTTGGGACACCCTGCAGTTACTTGGGTTATAACTTCAACTAAATCACGCCAAATTACCGTTGGAGTTACGACAATTGTCACGGTTGCACAACAAATTTAATATTATTCTTATTAATGGCATAAGTGTGAATTCGGTAAACTTTTCAATACTTTTGTAATAAGTCTTGCGATATGTAAAAATCGAAAGAGATGCCCTCAAAATAAACAAATTAGGAGTAAAGCCACAAAAGAATTATTACCGATCTCGAGAAAAATTACATTAAAATAAAGAAAACACCAAACTGGAACTTGAGGCGGTTAGAATGAGACCACTTGGGAGCCATCAAAGGAATCGAGTGACGATTCGGTGCATTATTAAACAGACATTTAACTACGGAGTCACAGTGTAGTCATTCTTCAAGATCTCTTGTCTAGCCTTTTGGGCCGAGCAAGTCCCGATCGCAATCGACGGAAAGATGCGTCTAAATTGGTGGACGAGTACACAATAGGGCACCGAGGATTCTTATTGTCGGGAGAAAACTCGTTAGGGATGGAGAAGACAATGGGGACGAGCTGAATCTTCATCGGAGAAGTAAGAAATGGTCGCGCGCACGCACACCGACCAATTTCCGAAAGATCTTAATGCTAACTTCGCTATGCGAAACGCAACACACATTAAGACAAATCTCTTGATCTCCAGGTCAAGTCATTGATGTCTTCAAATTATTCCATTTCGCTTTTTCTTTTCTATCTGGTTTATTTGAAGCAATTATTACGAGATGCTAAACCAACGAAAGAAAATTGATTGTGTAGCTGTACTCTTAAGTAATAATAATAAAAAAAATAGATGCATTTTAAATAAATAAAATAATGAAATACATTTTATTTATTATTTTTACATGCATAAACTGCAAAAGCAAGGCTTTGTCACTCCATGTATTTACAAAACGTGCTTTACTAAGACGTTTTTCATTGCTGTTTCCATGACTACGCTGCTAGAGGCTACCAGGTGGCAGCGTAATCTTTCCACTACATAATAAACCATATTACATAGTCAAGCCTAAATTTTTTAGCCAACTCAATCTACTAAATGCAAAATAGATTGGTAACTTTTCATGGATGGATTCTATATAATAAAGTAATAATAATAAAAAATCGAAGTTTATTATTTACGAAATGCAATAGGCCTTCATATCCTCACACACAAAGTGCTTCAGGTTTACTGCTAGTAAAATTTCTTTCTGATGATTAGCTCAATTTTTTTATTTTTTTTTATTCTATTGACTTTCCAAAACTGGAACAGCATTCATGTTGATTTGCAAATATTCTCTGTCTTCAAGATTGGAGGACTATTGTCCTACAGCCCTAACTAGAATATCGATAAAGATGGGTGATAAAATTTTTTCATAATTTCAAAGGATTTCTTTTCAAGTGGCTTCAAAATGTACTTTTAAAACTTAGCGATACTCACCATATGAAATCAAAAGAGTGGTGATTATGACGTAATGCTATTAAAAAAGCGCGAGGGTGATAAACTTTCCAAAACGCATTTCTTTTGTCTCCCTTCTTCTTGACACTCTGGTGACAAACCCGTTAAGGCACGTACAGGGGAGGGGGGGGAAAGAATCTCACTTTAGCCAGCGGAAACAACGAGTACTCCTTTGAGGAGGAAGATGAATGCATCAAAACTGAGATGGAATATCGATGACAAAGCAAACTGTGGAACATCTCATCTCTCTCTCTCTCTCTCTCACACACACACACACACACACACACACAGTCAGCATCCCATTACCATACAAAAACCTTTTTCGAGAGAATCTTTCAAAGAGTCGGCATGTGTATGTGCGCGCTCACACGAGTCCTTTCCTTACATTGATTAATGCATTATAAATAAACGTCACATCATCAGAAAGTACTTTGTTGTCGTCGCAAACCATCAGCGAAGATGAGCAATTTTTTTTTTTTTTTTTATTCTTGTGTTTTCTGTTACTGATAGCTCTGATGAAAGGTCGAATAACTCGCTATTACTCCAAGTGAGACACAGGAACTCGGGTTGTGTATAAACATAAAATAATCGTTTTATTTATTTTTTTTTAAAGAGATCTACCGTGCCTATCTGTCTGGAGCAGACATAATTACGTATTTCCTGATAGCAGAAATCGAAAGATAAACGAGACCATCATCCCACTACATCGGGATCACGGTAATCTTCCATAAAAGGCTTCCTTCCTCTTGCCAATGTTTGTTCCTTCGTAGTATAGTGCACAAAGAGACGGATATGGAGTGAGTTCATATATACATGAAGTCATATTTTCTGATCGTTTTAATATATAAATTATATTTCAATTCTTAAATGGTGTTAAAAGTTAATTTTAAAATTATTAAAAAAAATAAGTATTTCTTCTAAATTTTTAATGAATCTTAAATAATAAAAATGATCCAAAATAATTTTATAGAAATATTTTAGTTAACTATGTGATATAAATTTTATTTCTTAAATACTATAAAAAAACATCAAGAAAAAAATCCATTGCGTGTCCATATTTTGGTTGGCAATGTCATTCACATGTATCCATGGCAACGAATAATCACTCCTATCAATGGAATATTTCAATGGCTAACAAAATAGCTATCAGGAGTGTAAGTTTCAATTGTTCAACATAACCATGTAGTCTTTCGACAAACGATTAAAACCCGACTGTGACGTCACAGAAGCATGATTCCCATCCTTAAACTATGAAACAACTTGTTTTTAAATTTTATAATTCCTGCAGAGAAATCAAATGAACAAAATGGATAAAAGAAAATAAGAAAAGGATAAACGACCAGTAAAATAAAAAAACGAAGGGAGAAAAAATATGCAGCACAGAAGTGAAACAGATATGTCGAACACTTTTACAGTCAACACTAAGTGGAGAAGTCTCTACGAGTGTGTTTGTCTGGTGAACCATGAACAAATACTTGCTGAGACTATTTTATTTCCGTACTCCGTCCAGCCATGCAAAAAGTGGGTCACTTGACTTTACCTTTGACAAATGGTACAAACATTTCTATTGGAGTGAGTGATCGACCAACTACAAAGAATTTCTTCTTTGGATTGATTATAGAAGAAGTAGGAATCTACTAAAAGCTTTTGGATTTCGTTTATCGAGTAGGTTAATTAACTTTTAAGGAAACTACGTTTAGATGCTTTTCAACCGTGAAAATACGTTAGAAAAAAAAAAAAAAAAAGCTAGCCAAATAGTAAACCGATTCATCTTCTCCTCTGCGACCTCTTATCTGTGTCTGTCTTTTCACAGTTTCTTTCCTTCGTTGAGCCTTCTAGCAGAGCGATTGTTAGTTTCAAAAGACAATGCAATGATGTCAACGCATTACACGAACTAAAAAAAGATTCAAATACGCACGTTTAGTATTTAATTTAGGGTCTTAAATATGGTCCAAACGAATTTCAACTCCAATACAGGATTGACGTCACTGATGTTTGATTTATCTTGGAGTAATGTCGAGTTAATTGAAGATGTGCTGAATTTACACAACTACCAAACTATCTTATGACGTTATTCACGCAAATGCGATATCACGATCTGGTAATGAACTTTAGTATCTGCTGTGTTGTTATTAACAGATGCATATTCAAAAAAAAATAAAAATAAAAATCAACTTTATTAAGAAAATAGAAATACACTTTTGAAATAAATTCAAATATTTACTTTGAAATAAAATTCAAATATTTGAAATAAATTCAAATATTTTATTTCAAAGTAAATATTTGAATTTATTTCAAAATCCTGAAAATCAACTCTGTTGCGTCACTGTAAATTTCATTGACCTGTAACAATTAACGATAGCTTTGGCTATACAATGAATCAGGCGCCAGGCAACTGATGCGTTGAAAAAATTTGCTTTTTTTTTTTTTTTTTTTTTTCATTAGCCGGTAATTGTTAGCTCAAAACTGACTAATGTCTAGTTGCCTTTTAATCCTTGGATGACCAATATATTCAAGCACGTTAATAGGATTATTTAGTAACGACTTGACACCCATCTAGAATGCTTCCTGTCACTTTGCATGGCACGATTAAAATAATAATAATAAACGGAATATTTATACCGCAACAATTGTCAGCGTTTAGAAATAAATAATCTAATACTGGTTTACGATGGAGCGATGTTTATATATCACAATTCACTTCAACATTGTTCCCAAATCGCTTCGAGGTCACAGTTTGTCCAGCTAGTCCATCTTCAGGCCAATGCGTGGTATCACAAGTAGAACTTTCGGGCATGGCTTCAAAGGTTCTGGGAATGCCCTGTCATCCAATCAATGGAAGGTTCTGACATTCGCTTACCAACACGACACCACATTAGATTTAATTAAGATAATTATTAAAATTATTTTATATTCCAGCAGCCTCTTTCTGCTATTTCAACATTCAATAGGAAAACGGAAATTCCAGTTGTATTTTTAAAATAATACAGTCTTTGGTTGAAGAATTTTCCCGTCTCTGAGCAAATGCAAGGAGTAACAAAGAAAGCCGCCATAATTCCATGAAAATCACTGCCATCTGTTACCAACAGATGGCAGTGATTTCAATAAAAACGAATCCGTTGTTCTGTGTCGCGCATCCCAAAATAGAAAAATTAGCTTAATGGCTGGCAGGTGGTAAGAAGAACCGTGAATACATAAAAGGATGACCAGAAAATGATAATAACTTAGGAATTTTGTTCATTCTCAGGTATTTTAAAGAAATACAGGGAAAAAAATTCATCTTGAGATTAAGAAACCCTGATAATTAAATTCATTTTGAGAACAACTAGATGCTACAGTATTTAAGACATAAAATTTGCATCACAAAACTAACTAAAATATTTTCTATAAAATTTTTTTGGATCATTTTTATTATTTCAGATTCATTAGAAATTCAGCAGAAATACTCAGTTTTATTTAGAATTTTTTAATTAACTTCGAACACCATTTATGAATTAAAATGTAATTTATATATATAATTCAATAGAGAGTATTGTGGATGGAGAATCAATCGACCGTGAGATGCGGTTTGATTCATTCAATCCAATACCCTTGGAGGGTAATGGATAGCAATGCTGTAGCTAATGAAGCTCTAACTGAGGCTCGGTGACGAGAAGAAAAAGTTCTTTTTAGGACTTGCATGGTAACAAATGGCAATGCTGTAGCCAATGTAGCCAATAAAGTTTTAATTGAGGCTCGGCTATTGCCGTTACCCAGCCATGACTAGAGCCTTTAGCTCAATTTAGCTCAATAACACTCCGTCCACACAAATTTTCTTCATTCAGATGAGGGGATAAAGAGTCAAGGACTCAGTCCATTGCCCAGTTCTTTTAAGAACTTTAAGATGAACAGAGACCGAGTATCTTGGGGTATCATAAGTAAGTCTTTAAAATTGTGTGTTTGCCGGGATAAGAATAGCGCCAATGCAAATCCAAGCATGTCGTAAGAAGCAAATGGATGCTGATTTTCGCTTTCTTAAAGTTTTTGCCTTGAGGGAGCAATTTGAGTCTACGGGGAGGGTGTTCTTCGCCATGGCCCGGTGAGGGGCTTTGTCGGTGGATGCTTTTCCCTGCAATATTCCTTGATTACAAACGGTGTGCAAGGATGGAAAATGTAAAAGACATTAAGGATGCCATTCAAAATTTAAACAAGGATATGTCACGTGACATTCTTAAATTCATCTTAATGAAATTTGAAACGGATTATCCTGGTTGCCTGAATCTCTTCACTCAAGTTAATGACATGGAAGATGATGATGTGGACACGGAAGGTGACTTTACACTTGTTCCACCTAAAAACACTCCCAGACAGTTCGATTGTTCCTCCTGCGAAATGGAAGAGGATGTAACAACACATGACGCTCTAGTCACTCAAGATAGAAAAGAAAAGGTCCCTCCAGTTATCTTTCGAGATAAAGAAAAATGGACCACAGTCTCAAGGTCCCTAGGGGAACAAAATATCAATTCCACTTGGGCAAGAAATACTGACAAGGGTGTAAAGATTCATCCTACCACTGTTACAGATTATCGCAGGATGACGAAAATGCTGGACAACTCGAAATTGCCCTTCCACACCTTCAAGCTAGCAAGCGAGAAAAATCTAAAAGTGGTTCTAAGAGGAAATTTCAACTGATGAGATCACAACAGACCTCTTCAGTCAAGGATTGACCCCAATCAAAGTCAGTAGGATGCTGAGGTCAGATAAAAGGCCAATGACGCTGGTGAAAATCACCAATACACAAAAAAGAATTTATGAAGTAACTGACATTTGTAAGCTCAAAATTACAACCGAACCTCTAAGGAAGAAGGCATCAGCAGGGCAGTGTCACAGATGCCAAATGTTCGGGCATTCCGAAAAGCTCTGCAGAGCTGCCTACAGATGCCTGAAATGTGGTGAGGGTCACCAAACCAATTCCTGCACCAAGCCCAGATCCACACCTGCCTGCTGTGCCAACTGTAGAGGACCACATCCCGCTGATTACAAGGGATGCCTTTTCCATCCAAAAAACCGTGGATCAACAAGAACGAACCACGCTCCTCCAAGCAATGACACAATAAACAACCAAGCAGGTTGCCCTCCAGATCATAATACCTCGCATTTAGCAGCACAGGAAGGCACTCGACCTTCAGTCATATCCAAATCATATGCGGAGGCGGTAAGAACTCAGACTCCTTCATACCAAGAGCAAACAAGCTCCAAACTCACATCAGTTCTAACCTCTTCACTTGCAACAATGCTGCACGAATTCAGCAAAGCAAGCACATCGCCATCTTCCAGAAAGATTTTATCAAGAAACGCAATCCATATTAACAGCTCTCTATAATGTTTAAAAATTCAAACCGAATTCCCTCATGATAACAGCAAGGAATGCAAATGGCTTAACAAATAAAATTCTTGAGCTGTAAGAATTAGCAAAGAGATACAATCCAGACATAATATTGATCAATGAATCCCATCTCGGACCATCAAACAACCCAAGACTAAGAGGTTATATTCTATATAGGACAGACAGACTTAACTCTAGTGGAGATTTTTTTATTAAAAATCTATTTTTATTAAAAATTATTTGAGCCACAACGGATTGACCAGCCCCAAACTTTAAACCTTGAATTGACAGGTGTAGAGATGCACACAAATAACACAGGTAAACTCAAAATATACGCAGCGTACAATCCTCCCGGCATTGCACTATTGACAGCAGACTTAGACTCCATCCTCGGCTTTACCGATTCCATAATTATAGTAGGAAACCTCAACTCCAAACATACAGCTTGGTTCAGTTCGTCAATCAACTCCAAAGGCCGTACTTTATTCAACTACACGTTACTCAACTCAACAATAGTAGCTGGACCCACTATAGCCCACCAGGAAGTTCTGATATATTAGACATAGTTATCCTCAGGACCATCAGATATCAATACCAGCTGGAGGCATTAGAAGAGCTAAATTCTCATCATAATAATCTTACTCAAGCTAGGACTCCAGAATCAGCTCTCTCCCCATCATTCTTTCTTAGCATGGGACAAGCTGTAAGGTTCTCCCAGTTCACATCGGCCCACCTCATGTCATTCGCAAAAAAGAAGACACAGACCTAGCTGTAAGCAATTTAACTATGCAAATCAGTACAGCAATTGTATCAGTCACTCAAACCACTGTCTTCCACACATCTAACTGGATTCCAAAAGAGATAATGAACCTGATTAGGGCCAGAAAGCGATATCACAAAACAAGAGCCCTGCTGGACAAAACAACCTGAACAGACAGGTTCGAGAAGCCCTCCAGATACACAGGAACTCCAAATGGGAATCCAAACTCACGGAAATCAACCCAGAAGATAACATCATGTGGAAAATTTGTAAAATCTCTTCGCACCAAAAGACTATGAAGACCAATCTTGGAATTGCACACTCAGATGAAGAAAAAGTAGAAGCCCTAATTGACAATCTGGAAAAACAATGCAGCCCATCTTATAAAAACTTAAATATTAATCTCATTTACAAAGTTCATCGTAAAGTTAGAAAAGCATTAAAATAGCCTAAGGATGATTCAGAAATCATCACCCCCCCATATCTCTAACAGAAATAATCAATATTATATCCCATCTGAGGAACAAAAAGGCTCCCAGCCCCGACGGCATTAACAATAGAATAATAAAGCTATTCCCAAGGAAAGCCATAATTCTCGTTAATATTACCAATTCCATCTTAAGATTCCAGTACTTTCCCAAAGACTGGAAAATCGCTGTGTTTCGTAAAGCTCACACCACAGTGCAACAAATTCACCGACTAACGGAACATATCACCCATGGTTTTAACTGGCACCTTCACACTGCTGCATATTTTTAGATGTTGCCTTATCTTCAAACTAATTGAAAACAATATCCCAATTAAACTAGTGAACCTCATATACTCATACATTAGTGAAAGATACATGCAAGTAAAACTAAACGGAATTGTGTCATCAAGGCGCCAAATCCTGGATGGAGTACCCCAGGGTTCTCTCCTGGCCCCAATACTTTTCACAACTTACGTTTCAGACATCCCTCTTAACTCAAGAACAACATTACGGCCCTTTATGCCGACGACACTGCTATTCTAGCAAGGTCGCTCAGCCCTCGCCTAGCAATCACTAGACTCCAAGGAAGTATCAATGCGCTAGAAAACTGGTTCACCAACTGGAGGATTCAGGTGAACCCCATTAAAAGCTCAGCTATGATGTTCTCTAGAAGAAAGGTCTACATTAAAGAAGACATCTTGCTCTCTGGTCAAAAGATTCCATGGCAATCAGAGACCAAATACCTTGGGGTATTACTGGACAAGAAACTCCTTTTTAGCAAATACATCAATCTCATTGGCTCCAAGACGTCTAAAGTCATTGCTCAGCTCTACCCAATGATCAACCGCAAGAGTAAATTGAACTTACAAAATAAATTACTACTTTACCGTATGGTCATACGTAAGGAAGTATCAATATATGTTACACTACATAATATACCCAAATATACAAATAAGCAATTTCAAATGATTACAAAGCAGTCATTGGTATTACCTTCATTAGCGAACACGTTGAGCAGTTAATAATTGCATTTTTGCAATTAATGACTTCATTGTTCCCTTAATCAAACACAGCATACACAATTAACAATTTCAGGATCACATTTATTTGAATAATATTTTATGTGGCCATTTTAGAACAAAGAACCATAAAGGAATAATTATATTGGTAATCAGCGCTGAGCAAGCATAGCGTCAGACACAAGATTTAGTCAGGCGATTGTTATGACGTCATCTAGTCGAAAGACAAATGGCCTGACCTACAATGCTGTTAACTGATCTAGCAACCAGATACCACTCGGTCCAAGTAATAAAACAATTTATTGGTCAGTGAGACAACAGAACTACCAAGCCAGCTTCACAGACAAACGTATATTAAGACTATTGAGTTCTATTTTAATATATTTGTTTTCAGCAACGCCACCTACTGGGAGAATTCTGAAGAATTGAAAAATTTGTTAACATTTCAAAAGTGTATAATTAGGATTTCCAAATCGCAATTTAGAAACTGGTTCTTACAGAATCGTTATTTCTAAGCAAACAAACAGGTAGAACACAATAGACATAATTATTCTCTGTTGTAGGAACCGTACTATGTTTGATTGATATCATTCGAAACGTGCTAACCTAAGATTTAGAAATCCTTGGCAGGTTGCTTCGTGCATCACACAATGTGCCTTGCAATTAAAGAATATATAACCTGAGCAGTTGTTTATCTTAAGAAGCTGGGAAGGCAGGGGGGGGGGGAAGTGAGTGGAACTAACTTATTTATTCAATCTTAGCTTTTCGGTGTTTGGCAAAAGCGTAGAATTCCCTATTTGCTTACCTTTCATGGAACTTTATCTCTGTCAAGCCAAATTGCTCATTAAATTGACCACGTCAGGGCCAAATGAAAGTGGGAAAATTAAGTACAGTAATTAGAGTGACCCAGCAATAGCCAACCTCGTTGTGTGTACTAAGAATAGGACAAGGCTTTTATCTTTTATATCTAATGAACTGGATCTTAAAACAAAAGTTGTTCGAAGTGAAAACTGGTGAAGACAATGCTAATAAGAGATTAATACATTTTGGACAATCCTTTAAAAAAAAAAAAATTTCAATTTGGGAATGGGAATACCGCTGTTTATGACCGATCATAAAAATTTCCTGCAAGCCGATTACAACAATGGGCGGCGTATCCTCTGTTTTCAAAACTGAACGAAATAACGAAATAACATCTGTGTTGCAAATGTTAGGGACCAATCAGCAAGGAAGTATAAAGAAAATTTTTCCACTAAAATTGAAGATCAAGGTAGTCTGTATCCGGTTCTCAAATCTAGTAATACTGAATACTTTCTTCGCAAGTTCGTATTGTAGGGTGAAAGTTTCGAAACCGTAGTGCCGTGATTTTTTTTTGAAAGTAATAGGCCCGTAAATTTAAATTTTAATATGAATAAGAGACAAGGGACTTTGTTTAATTTTGGTGTTAAGAAATCTCTTATTGAAGGTGTTTGTGACGCAACAGATAGTAATTCATCCACCACTAGACTACAAAGCGATCTCCAGGATGTACAAAAGGAGGGGAAAACTATCAGCACACAGGAGAAAAAGTCTGCATTCACTCGTAAGTAATTATAATAATATTATAAATTTTTGATCAGAATGGGATATGTCAATGAAAATCAGCACAAATTAATTTAATGATGTTTATGTTTAATTAATTATTAATTAATAATAAAAAATCAGCTAAACTAACAATTAATTAATACATTACAAAATCACCAAGGTGTTTCGTGAAAATTTCAGGATTTGTGAAGTGTTCCGTCATCGGAAAAGTTTGGGAAACGCTGGTCTAGCTAAACAGTCTCTCGATGACCCACAGTCCAACACCTTTAATACGACATACAAAAAAACGAAGCAAGCTTCTCTCACACAGAGACGATCCATCATCTCTACGTCATCATAAAAGAAATAGAGAAAGGCCGTGTGGCCATTTATCCTACGACCATCATTCGTCTTGAAGCACTTGGGAAAATATTCAAGTGGATCTCTGCAGAAGATGAAGTGGTATTGCTACTAGCCAGGAAGAAACAGACAATGGAAAATATGAAGGAAAAAATAGCTTACAATTTTCCAGCACGCGATGAAAGAAGTTAAAAATTCAAAAGGTAAGAATTATCATAAAATCTCGAGAAGTAAGGATATTTAAATCCTTTTACACTTCTTAAAGGACTATTTGAACTGGGATATTTTTTTAAAATATTTTTAGCATTCATCTGATTATATTTTGAAAAGTATTTTAGTCGCCTAGCAACCTATTACATAAGAGCAAATAAAATCCGACTGAAAATAACCTTCGAAATACGAAACTGTAACTTAATAATATCAGCAAATGTTTATATTTTATTTGACTCGTCTAATAATATCCTTCCAAGCAATCGAGAATATTTCCAAATACTTATTCCCCTGGTAGTTTAAGCGAAATTTTTATAACAAAATCAACCCACACAATTCTAATTTCACAACCCATTCTATTCGCTTTTTTTTTTCTTTTTTTTTCCCACACTAAAATGCTTGACGTCAGACGCTATAGAGTTAACTTTTCGCGAGAAGCCTTCATCAGAGATGCAACAATAGAAAATCAACACGCCAGACGCGTGCCTACGAAAACGATCAGTTCTCCCATTGGCAAGCGAGGCACGTTTTAATAAGCGACCAGAACAAGGCGTGGTATCAAAAAGGTTTGATGTTTTTGTTTGCGAAATATCCAGTGGCACCCAAGAAAAATAAAATTATGCTAAGAATTGAGAGAAATTAAGATTCTGGGGTTTGAATTTCCATGTTTTGCAATCCGATTTCCTTGTAAAGTGCTTATGAAATTCTTTTTAGGTTTATTTTTCAGAAATTTTAATATTTTCATTTAATTTTTAGCTATGTTTAAGTATTTCGTAAACTGGAACTTGGAATGGTTTAAACATTCGAATTAGGGAACATAAATAAATAATTAATATAACTAGAATTTATATTTTCGCAAAGGAAATGGACAGCGTTCTTTTAGCTCATACCTTTTGGAGACAGGAAGGGCAGACACTATCTCTTAGCCTTCACTGATAGTGAGTGTAAGCTATTAAGGATTTTGTCCAGGAGAGAAGAGACATCAGACAAGTGCTGCCATCTCATGGCCCTAACGCTCGTCTTATTTTCTGTTAATATTGTGTCATTTCTGCTGTTTTTTTTTTTTTTAGATGTAGGTTTAAAACCAGAGTTTCCGTTTTTTTTTTAGAGGAGACGACACCAGACAAGTGCCGCCATATCGTGATCCTAAACCCGCACTCGTATTATTGCTTATTAATAGTGCGAGTTCTACAATCATTTTTAGATACGTGGCTAAAAAAAAAAAAAAAAAAAACGAGTTTACTTGGAGGCGTTACCTACAGCTTGTGAAAAAATATTCACTAATTCTAGTCAGCGACTAGAATCGAACCCGTAACAGTCTTTCCTTGTGCAACCTAGCATTATGGATGCAGCGCTATTTCTACAATGACTACCCAGGCACCATTTTTTTAAATTATTGTCCGTAACCCAAATTTTCCAACATAAAAGAGAACCCTGTTGCCTTCAATAAAAAATTCCAAAGCATAAAATTATTGTAATGCTATAATAGATTCAACAAGTCACGAGAATTTGGTAGAACTGCAATTGCACCAAATTGATCAAGGCTGTAGAGGTGAGTATATCTGTCAAATGCACGTGCTCTTAAAATGGCCAGTATGGATGGTATGCGAGATTAAAAATAAGAATAAATATCTTGGATTCGGGAAGAGAAAACACGACCAGTTTATTCACCAACAATTGAAAATTCTTTATTCTGTGTTGCCTTGTGTAGTCCGTGCAGCAATGACTAATTTTGCTCAATTTGCGACCATCTCCACACGAAACAGTACAATGTAAATTGGAATTAAATAAAACAATAGAACACATAACGGAATATTTATGCCTATAAGCTAACTAAAATATATAAAAAAAAGATGTAATCTAATAAAAATTACCAAATGTTAATAAATAAGCTGTTTAAAAGTTTGTTTGAAAAAGAAATATAGATTTAGTTAACAACACCAATAAATAGAATATAGAAATTTATTTATTAAAAAATGAACTAGCCAAGGCGAATTGGAAAAATTTCCATAACCTCTGGTTGATTTATAGTTAAAGAGTGCGTGTTAATTTTAACTAATAAATAACGAAGTAGAGAATACGACTCGCTAATTCAGTATTTTATAATGTCATTCGGAAGAAATAAAAATGGCAATAAAACAGCTAGAAGTAAACAAGCAAAAAACTAAGAAAAAAACTTGTTGTGCTACTGACAGAACACGACGTCTGCTTACAAAAACTGCTGTTTTGACCTTCATTAGAAATACATTTCACAGTCATATCAGAATGCACGACTATTTCCACACAGAACCAGTACGATGTATATTAGAATTAAATAAGACAATAGAAAAGATAACGGAAGACTTATACGCTAACTGAAATATATATAAAAAAAGAAGTAATCTAATAAGATTTATCAGATATTAATAAGTAAGCTGTCCAAAAGCTTGCTTGAAAAAGAAATGCAGATTTACTTATCAACACCAATAAATAGAATATATAAATTTATTTATTAAAAAATGATGAACTAGTCGAAGCAAATGAGGAAAAAGTGTAATGTAATAACTATGCTGTATTTTACCTTACAGGAAATAGTTGGCAAGATAAACACACAAAATGAATAAGCAGCAGGAAAAGTATAATAATATAAATCGCTAAATACACGTGACAGCAAGAAGAATAGAGTGGAATAAATACACATTGAAAGAATATATCATAAAGATGGCAAGAAACTCAAACAAAAACTAGGAAGAGCAAAGAAGAAATAATAAATAATAAAAAAAAAGACTCCAGAAAATAAAATTTTCCTGACCGAAACATTACTATGAGGTATGCTTTTCGATCTAGGTCAAAGGACCGATAATCTAAATGGGTAAATCAACCAGACCTGAAACTAGTTTGTACATAGTCGACATATTTATGTAAAATGACAGTTATAGTAAAAACAACTTCAATAATAAAAAAAATGGCTGGTCTTATGTTTATTCGGCTCTTTGTCCAGAACCCTTTTTTTATATTTGATTTACTCGTGTATATATATATATATATATATATATATATATATATATATACACACACACACACACACTACTAACGTAAGCTATTTTGTACAACAATCTCCGGGTACTCCTGTTTTTCCTTGACTCCGATAAAAACTGTAGTTCAACGAAGAAATTTCGTTTACTGATACTAATTCAAAAATATGGATGAAATTGGAGTCGCGGGGGAACAAGTGAGTGCTAACAATATAATTAAAAAAAAAAAGCAAGTCTTGCTCATCTTTTCTATTTCCTACAGGTTGTATTGTATTTTCCGTGTTGTATTCAGTCAACTACACAGTTTCTCTTAAGTTCAACGCAGAATTTAGGGAAGGAAAAATAAAACGAAGTAAAAAAAAAAATTCGCGTCTCGCGTCTGTCGAAGAGACAGATGACAGACACACAACAACAAGAAGCGAATGGCCCGAACTGGTAGAGCAAGTCCGTAGGCAACCATTTCAATCCTGAACGTCATTAATGATTGAGCACTTAGATAGTCACGAAGATCTGTTACACTTGCCTGGACTTGAGACAGTTAATATTTTGTCTTCTATAGGCCCCCCCTTGTCACTTTCTGTTCCCTTATTTTCTCTTCATTCCCCATCGTAGGTTCCTTTGCTTACAAAACCGGTTATTCTTATAAATCTTTTCCGTTGTAAATTGCACTAGTCGTAAAAAAAAGAGATTCGGCTACGAGATACAGTTTAAATGTTACCAGAAAATCAAAATAATTACCTTCATAACGAATTGAGACAAGGCATTGAATGCCTACGTAAACCGTGTGTTAAGTTTTATCTCCTTAACAATAACAAATCATACATATCTTTGGTGATTTGTTATTGCAATTATTCTTCCAGAATAGTTGAAATTGTAACACGTGAAAAATAAATGAACTCAGCACAAAAAAAAAAAAAAAATTAAAAACAACTTACAATATTAATCAGTCATCCAATTGCTCTAATGTGAATAATTCAACTGATTGAAGCCCAAAGATAGGTGACCATAAAGACAAATACTACGCACGCAAAAGATTCCGGTAAATGTGAAATACAATACTGAGAAAAACAATCTATGAAATAGACACTTCCTGTGACGTCTGCGTCCACGTTTACTTCAGTATTCTGTTCGCCATTGTTTTTTTTTTTTTTTTTTTTTTTAAAAAAAAGATATTTCATTGGTTGAAATAAGAGTCAAACAATTACTGAAATATACCGACGACAATGCGTTTATAACAATGGCAAAAGACAGAAACGTAATAGCACAAGATCAAGTAGATGTCCGTGTTTGTTACTGTAAATAATAAATGGCTATCTTTCAATAGAAAATGGACTCTGTCTTGGAACAAATAACCGGTAAAAATATATCTGGGGATAAAAATAGTTTGAAAGGCGAACCTGGTTAGCAACCCAAAAAGGTGTTTTATTTATAGTAGTGTTTAAAAGTGAGTCCAGTTTCCCCTTTTGATACTTTACCTGATATACAATAAAGTTTAAGACGTTCTTGACATTATGGCGGTTGTGTGTCACAGGAGAGATGAGGAAGGTCGTTTGCTGGTACATTTTCTTCCCATATTTCACAAGAAGCAAAAAGGCTGTTTAGCGTTACACAGATCTTGGCTCCTATCCAAATATCACACAAGAAGATGATTTAGGACAGAGGAAAGAAAGAAAAATTCAGCAATTGTTTTCGAAAACTGTGACACTGTTGTTTGAATGGAGCCCTCGCAGAACCAACACGGGACTGTTCATTTATTATGGTAAAACATTCGGAATATTTGTAATAAACGCTTCTCCGGTTTGGTTATAAATTCCTGTTCTCAGTTTAATCCATTGATTTGTTTCCTTTTAGGGCGGGGTGGGGATAATAATAGGGAAGTACCTTGGCTAAGTTGTTGGGTAAGGCTTAATGATAATTCATACTTTGTTAGCAGAGTTTTTCTTCTTCAGTCATTCTTCAAAAGAATGAATGTAATTAGAGATTGAAAATGGCTCACACGTGGATCACAAGAAAAGAACTAATATTTGGTTTAAAAAAAAATGTTTTGTACACATGACCTATATTTGCGAAAGAAGAAAAGAGACATAAGGACACTGCCACTCCAAAATTTTAAGAACCCCCAATTTTTTTTTTTTTTTTTTTTTTATACAAAGAAAAACTTGTAAATTCTAATGGATCCGGATGACCTTTGACAATGGCTATGCTTTTCTCTGTTCGACTTCACTGGCGTGTTTTGACCGAGTGGTTAGCGTATCCGCTCTCTAACCAACAGGCTACGGATTCCAATGCAGCCGTGGACAAATGTGTGCAATTGTTTCTAGATGGTTACATGAATTTCATCGTCCATTGTGAGACGGCATCCCCTGCTTATTGGAAGCCTGAAATAGTTTGAAAAAGTTACGTTTGGTGTTTAGAACAGTTTCCACACCATACAAAAATAAAACAAAAAATACCAAAAATTACCAAATGAAAAAAATTAACGTGGAAAGACCCCTTACAAAAATTTAAGTACTGAATTTTTTTTTCTTTACATGTCTGCATTCTGTACTGTATTTCTAGGGTTTGGGAGCAGTCGAGACTCTCCTAGCTACCTTTTGGTCATATTGGCCCACGAAATCATCGTTTAATTTTGAAAATATAAGCGTAACTAATCTTATCACCACAAGAGCAACTGGGGATAAGAAATAATCTGCAGAAAGTGCAATCTTCCAGTTGAATTTTATTCCACAAATCACAATGTTTCTCCTTATGTTTTATTAATAAGAAATTTTTAAGGATTATTTTTTTCTTTCTTTTTTTTTATTTTTTATTACAAACCCATCAGTTCCACTCCTAAACCACCAAAGCACAGAAAATAGATGTTCATTGATCCCAAAGTGACTTCAACGCGCACATCCATTTAGACTTATGCATCTATTAATCAACGTTTACTCCTCCCCTCTGCTTCTCTTTCTCTTCCTTCTTTTCGTTCACCCATCACCATGGCAACGGCTCATCTCAGTCTCTCGGGATAATGCATTAGTTGTAAGACAGGCGGCACAGAAAACTTCAGACTTGCATGAGATTTTGCAATTCAAAATCTTTCTTAAAATGGCCAAGCAGAGTTCGAGATTTTTTTTTTTTTTTTTTTTTGCATGCGATGCTTCCTATTGTAACGGTTATCCCTATACAATTAAGGTTAGAACTGTAATGTGCTATTCGATGCAAAATAGATGCCGATGTTTTTTTTTTTTTTTTTTTTTTTTTTTTTTAACCACAAATGTCGATCGTGTGGTTTACTATCTAGAACACCGTGAGTAGTTCATTAAGCTCACAGGGTAATTTGTGCAATACAGGAATATAGCAAGTTCGTATGTGGATCTTGGGATATAAACAATATTTAAATTATAGCCTGCAGATAGAAGTGAAATGTGTTCTAAGAACCAGTTATTCAAAGAGGTGTATTAAATCAATCTAAATGTCTGGTGAGCTATAATCATCATTATAGGCAAGAATATAAAGTAACTTTATTGAGGCTGAGGCTTTTACAACAATGTTTGTCCATCAAATCCAACAATGGGTCTCAGTTATAGAGGCAAATACGCCTTGCCTACAGAGAGCATGTAGCGAGGCGGTTTCCTTGGTGACGTACTTTAAGTTGCATGATTTTGTTAAAACAATTCGAATTTTAATTAAAAAAAAAATAGAGTTTATATTGTCATTTATCTATGGAACATGCTACCATAAAGAATAAATCACGCTGCAAGAGTTAATTGGTATTATACAAAAGGGGTTGAAAATTCCTATCTATAACTTAAGTTGTCCCCAAATCCAGGTGCTCAAAATACCCTCTAAATATTTAAGTATATGTTGGTATGTAAAAATATAGAAGACACAGCAGGAACGATAATATTTTAGTAGAATATACATGAAAACAACTTGCGTTTTTGTAAGTAAATATAGTCGCACTTTTGGTAAGGTGGGGTCTGGTTGACCCCAGCATACTAAACTTGCTTGCGCGCAACAGTCTATCGTCTATGGCAGTGCTTCCCAAACTTCTGGATGTCAGGGCCCCCTTTGCAAAAATTAAAATATTTCACGGCCCCCCTCGAAAGAAAATCGTAATAGAGAGATATATTATTATAATATTTATTGTATTTATATTCAATACAAAACATACACAGCGAATATTGCAAAAATCAAATGCATATGTTACATTCTTTGCTTCTTACCGTTTGGTTCTGAAGACGATGCGGGCTGTTCTGGTAAAATATGAAATACTGTCTTTTTTTTTTTTTTTTTTTTTGAGTCTGTTTCTGCTTCTGATTGTTAGCGGGAATTTTTTTTTTATTTTTTATCAGCCACTTATCCTTCTCAGGTTTAATTTTTTTAATGTAGAATAGATCAAATAATAGCACCACTTACCGATACTGGCACACCACAGACTGATAACATGAAATTAGTGAATATTACCTGAATAAGGGAATCCCCGGACCAGGAACATTTTTCTCTTTTGTGACTTTTCTTCCTTTACGGTAATTAAGCCTAACGCGAAACAGACAGCAAAGGCAGGTTATTAAAACATGCATATGATTGATGCGGTATTAACAAAAGATTCGCGCAACCGAAAGATAAAAGCATAGCTGACAATTGAGTTGAAATGTTAACTCTCTTCAACCGAATTCCATATGTGAAACTGCCATAACATTCACTATATATATATATATATATATATATATATATATATATATATATATTACTTACTTAGTTTTAACACTTTTACGAATTTTAACACGTTCGGTTGAATTTTATTGCTGCCTTGGGAAATCGAACTCACACACATCTAATTAATAACAATAGTTTTTAGTTAGATACTGTGTTCGCCCATGCAACATATGGTTTTGTTTCAGTCTATACAGCATAGTTTCTGTATGAGGGGACATGCGATTCATTAATTAGTGTGTTTTTATCCCAGTTGTCTCTAATTGCACTATTTGTTGAGAAATATATTTCACAGACTCCTCATACCTTATTCACTGGCATAATAAAAGTACTTGAGTGGCTGTTAGGGAGGGGTGTTGTTTACCACTGCAAGCGAGTTACTATCTCCCCACATGAACTTGTTTAAGCTTTTTTTCATGTGTGAAGTATATGCGAAACTTTTATTGGTAACGGAAAACTAGCTCGGATGACAGTGATAATATAAAACGAGTTTTGATATGTATATAAAGTCAATATCAGCAGTCCCTGATTACGAACGCGTTATGAAAGGGACAGAAAGATTTGGAGCTTCCTTGGAGAGCATTCGAAGTAAATACAATTAACCACTGCTTTGAAATGAAACATATAAATAAGTAATATTTACTAATATTCGTTAAGCGCCGAAATACGCAGGAAGCAAAGTTTGTGAACCAACACCAATGTGTGAATTTTTCCATTAAAATATAAAAAATAACAAAAAAGAAATAATAAAAGTTAAATACGTTTCTTTTAAAATAAAAAAATCTACTTAGTCTTAAAACATTTTAAATTTGTTTTCATTATTTCACGGCCCCCCTCAACAAAAGCTACGGCCCTCCCAAGGGGGCCGCGGCCCACAGTTTGGGAAGCACTGGTCTATGGCATAGAGTAGCAGGTTACGGGAGGGGAAGCTATACTGAGGCATGACTCACTGCCGCGAGTTGTTAAAAAGTTAGTCAATTTAAAATCTTTGGGGTCTGTGACACCTCACCTTACTAACGTCGGGTTAAAAATTGTATTTTATTTTGCATAGAACTTTAATTTTGATCTCATATTTGCTGACCTAGTAGATAACGTCGCTGCTTTCCAACCTGTGGCTGGAATCCCGTGGATTGTCGTTTAGTGGCAGATGATTTGAACCACCGGTGTGAAGCGACCATCATGCTTATTGGAAGCCTGAAGTGGCTTGAAAATTGTTCACGTGTTTGGTCTTTAAAGCAATTTCGGAAGTTTTTGCGAAAGTTTTTCCATAGATAAGTTTTTCCCTAAATCATAAAAGAAGTATCAAGAAATAAGCACAACTGACCTTAAGGAGCACTAGCAGTGACGTAGGACTTCGAACCTGAAGCGGTGCGAGACGCATCGAGCGGTATCAGACTTCAACTTCCGCAGTATAACTTAATATTTTAAGCTGCAGTAATATTTTAATCTCACTTAGGGAAGAAACGGACGACGACATGATCCAACGAATAACAAAACGGCATTTTATGGGCTCCAAATTGGTGACTTGACAGAACGAAATGCGATTGTCATAAATGATGTGAAGACCTGTTGTTACGCTCCATAAAACGACAGAGCAACGAACGGAAAAGAAAAAAAAAAAAGTTGTCGTAGCCTGGAGGAAAATTTACTCGATCCGTAAAAAAAAAAAAAAAAAAAACGTCGGAATTGGCGTGTGTGTATCCAAAAGAAGTTATTCATTTTGTCGTGAAACGGAATTAGATAAGGAGAATCAAAGACGAGATGACCCGTAACATCCCCCTCTTTCTTGTAAAAAGTCGATGAGGCGTCTCCGAACTTCGCTTTGCGGTCTCGTGATGAGACAACGGAGACCACCAAAAACATTAATACGGCAAAAAAAAAAAAAAAAAAAAAAAAAAAAAAAAAAAAACACAAAGAAACCTTCGAGGAGGTGTCAGAAAGCTCTCCTTAGAAATCAGCGACAAGGTGGTATAAGTAGCGGCTCGGAAGACACACATCAGTAACGGAATCATTCGGCATCTCCCCCTTTCCGCGCCCCCCCCCCAAACGTAGTGCAACGAAAACGGAGAGCTATAATGAGGTTAAGTCACGGAAGAGCGGGAACAAGATTTAGTAGAGAATGACGGCATCGGTGCATTATTGTGACGTACGAGACGATAAGATGCGTAATAATAGTAATAATTAGTATTGTACCGACTACCGGCAGTGTAATGATCCGTAGAAACATGGCAGAAACATTTCTCGCTACCAAAGACTATCCTCCACGAGCGTATTAAGCTTTTCTTTGAGTTCCTCATTTAAATAGTCCCAAAGAAAATATTGAACTTAATAAATGCATTAAAAAATAATAAAATTGTTAGGTTAGCTTTTTGCTGTAAAGTCACATCGTAATTAAAATCACAACAAAGAAAAAAAATATATATATATATATATTGAATTCTCGTAATTACTGTTATTATTAGGTATTCGTGCAGCACCCTCTGGAGGCAGGTGGAACAATTAGAAGCGTCAATGTTTAAAACTGACGATTAAAGAGAATAAATGGGTTACTACCGTTAGCGTGATCTTTATTTTGATTCCACCCTTCTAACTTATTTCGAACAAATGCCCCCCCCCCCCCCCCACGCCTTTTCTCGAACGCCATTTTTGACATTCGGAATGAATAATTGTGGTAACGGTCTAAAGCATTTTTATCTTCCTTTTTCAGCGTTTGGTGATTCCAACTGAAATCAATAGCGCTTTTTTTTTTTATTATTATTCTTTTTACGTGTTTCACTTCATATTGTTGTCAGCTATCAGCACGTGCACACTTCACTGACTACCAGTGCACGCGGAAACGCATCTAGTCATGCTTCGTCGCGTGGCATGTGGGAGGTTCATTTCATGCTTCCAAAAGGTGTTGTGTGCTACGTGAATTATGTTTCGAAAGCTTGTGGTTCGCTTTAAGTATATGTTCTTTCTTTTTCGGGTATCTTTTAGTTAAAAAGGTAACAAAGTTTGCATATATTGATGCGATTTGAGAACAATTTCGAGAAGACTACAAATAATGCAAGACGGTGACAACACTAAGATTAGTGGATGCGGTCGATATCTAGTTGCTACCCTTGTATAACAACACAGAGGTTTCAAAAAACTTAACTCGCATCGTGTAGTTTGATGAACAGCTCTGGAAGAAAGTTGAAGGCTCAAAAATTCCCTTAGGAAACTAATTATTCAGTGGCAAAGTCTAAAAGTTGATTTCGAAACGTGTTAATTTTAATATTCCACAAGGTACGACGTTGAAATTAACAAGTTAATTCTGAACGTGCATTGGTTGAAATGAACAGATTTATTCTGCAACGTGCATTGGTTGAAATGAACAGATTTATTCTGCAACGTGCATTGTTGAAATGAACAGATTTAATCTGCAACGCTTTGAACTTAATCTGAACCACGTTGCAGGATAAATTTGTTCATTGTTGAAATGAACAAATTTATCCTGCAACGTGTAACGTTGAAATTAGCATTTTTTTTTTCATTGTTGTTTCATTTGCAAGATAATTGAAATCTACGTTACCAAAGTTAATTGTTATGGATACAATTCTCTTATTGGTCTTTGCATTAAGAGTTGATTGTTGGTATGAGCATTGTTTTAAATGGTGCGTAACCTAATAAACTTTTTTTAAACAATGCAATGTACGTTTCAGTAAAACAAAATATTACAACAATGTTAACACCATTATTTTTATAACCTACATGAAAAAATAATTATGATTTCACCTATGCGCTGATTACAAAACATTACAATGACTGGAAAGGTGGATTCAGGACAGTAATATCTTCACGTTTCGAAGAAAGGTTTGAAACCATTTAAAATAAGATTTGAATGTAACCATATTAACGCATAGAGATAATGACAAACTTACCAGACTTCTTTGACAGTATTCTCTCCTATCATGGAATATAATCCGCCTCTCACACTATCAACTTAAACCTACGACAACCCTCTGTCCAAGCAACAGTTACTTGTGTCTATGTATGCCGTACTGCTACACGTTTTAAATATCTACTACGTTCAGAAGCGATAGCTCTCCGTTAATTCTCTGGCATGTCATCTCTTCCTCAGTCCTGTTTCATCCCCCCCTCCCCCATCATTTCTTCTTCTTGTTCTCCGAACCTGTTCTCTGTTTCCATCGCCGGAACATTAACCCAGTTCTTCCTTATTCCTGGCCTACAACTTCCGCCATATCGTCTCGCCCCCACAGCTGACCGAGTTCTGAATAATAACAACACGTGATTAGAAATGACTGGTTGTCATGGCTACCGCGTGCTGTTCTCGGTCACTGGAAACCTGCTTCTCGCGTGGACTGTAACCAAATGCGTAGAGTAAAGTTGGTGTCTCGTATTAGGACTAAGCTGTTCTTGGAATTGTAAACAAATAAATTCTTGAGATATTTTTGATTTTTTTTTCTTAATTACATTTCCATTAATGCTAATAGTTATATTTATAGAAGTCTGAGGAGACTGAAGTGTGGTTAGTCCAAAATCATGAAGAGAACAACGAAGGAGTGTCGTAGGTTCGAGTCCCGTCGAAGACGTGAGGAGCTCAAGGATCTTCCTCAGCCATAGCCAAGTTAGCCGGTCTTGGGCGTGGACAGCAAGGTTTTTCATCCCGCAAAGCAGGCAAACCGGCCTTGAGAACTCACTACCGCTGCGGACAGATACACCGGGGCGTAGGGCTGACCACCTCATCCTGTGAACGGTTTGAGGTCCGATGATTAATAAATCCTCGACACCGCAAGATAAAAGAGGGGGAAAATTAGATAATAATAATAATAAAGAAATGAGTAGTAATAATAATAATAAATGAAGGATTTAATATTTAAAAATTATGATACTTACTCATCTGTAATATTACAATTATTAAAGAAATCTAAGGAAATTATCACGTAACTATACTTCAAGTTGTTTTTTTTTTCGATATGATATAGAAATTATACCTTAATACTAAAAAAATATGTAAACTAATAAATTCTAATAAAATTAATAAGAAATCTTTCATATTTTTAAAAATTTCGGCGTATTAAGTCATATAATGTTATACACCATTTTAATTTTTGCATATTTTTATTATATATAAATGTAAAAGGGAAACACCATTACTCGGAGAAGAATGATGATTGAATGAATTTCAATCGACCGTGAGATGCGGTGATTGATTCATTCAATCCAATACCCTTGGAGGGTAATGGATGGCAATGCTGTAGCCAATGAAGTTCTAACTAAGGCTCGGCTATTGCTGTTACCCTCCTGCCATGATCAGAGCTTTAATAATTTAATTTAATAGCTCAATAACATCTTATTCCTACACTGTCCTCTACAGATAACGGGGAATATGAAAAGCATTCTTGCTTCGCCCCTTTAAGCCAGTCCTTATAAGGATAAGGACCATTACTCGGTAAAATCCACTATTACCAGTTTGCCTTTTCTAAAAAGCTGTCACAAATTACATGATTGCTTCAATGGTATTTAGATTACTGCTGAAACTATGCGGCCAGTGTATCATTGCCGACTTTCTAAAATGTATATATAAATTAAATAAAATTTTCGTTCAGTTTCAAACTAAAAATAATAAATATTAATCGTTGAAACCTCAATCTCTGTAATTTAGTCTAAACAATATTAAGAGGTTTATCCTCTCTTGAGTCTCTATCAGCGTCATAGGACTCAGATCCATTGGGAATCGACGAAAAATTTAAAATCTCCGTCAACTTCTTTTTGCGATGTATCATACGTGTGCTTGGAGTATGGTTCCGTTGTAGGTATATTTAGAATATAGATATATGGTTCTTTTTTAAATATATATATTTTTAAATTGTAATTTTGAATGTGTATTATGTTTGATTCAATGAGTATTACATAGCAGTGTATTAGATTGGTAAATTGACAATTTACCAAACATAACTGAATCACCGTTTGCTTTTTCATAATGTAAGCAGCTCATCAAGTGTGTATCCAAGCCAAATGTACTGTCCGTAAGATGACTTTTGAACGAGTTGGTTGTGGTGATTTGGGTAGAACTCCTTCGTCGGCTCTGCCTCATAAGGTCTTAATAACAAAGAAACCTTAATTAAAAGAAATCTTAATTACAAATGAAGACAACTGAATTCCCTGGATGGATGATATACCAGCAAGTAGCATATTTGTTTACGTCAACAAGAATCGATAAATCGCCTCCATTGTACGGCCATCAAGAGAACTGCCATAGCTGTTTGGCTTCGGTTTCCGTAAGGAGAATATGAAGTATATCAATGGGATGCTCCAACCAGTTTTGTAATAGGATCACTGGAGACACTATAGGAGATTGGAGACCGGCTTCAAGGTAATAAAAATGCGATTTTGAAAAATCAGACCGTACACCAGTCTAAATACTGTGTTTCTCACAATTTATGGTTATTCGTACACTTTCCAATGAATGCAGGCAAAAACTACCTGAGTCAGAATAGGTTTGATGGTAATCTAGAGACGACAGAAAACAATACAACCTGAGCCCAGCGTATGCACTACTGGGGAATGATTTGGAATCAAAAGATGACAAATAAAAATTTTAAAAAAAAATTAATAAACACGTATGTGTGTGATGAATATCAGTATAGAGTAGGAAATCCTTACTGGAAGATAGTACGCTTACAGGTGTGAATTGCTATTACGTTTAACGAGTGTCACTAGAAAAGGGGGGACGGGGGGGGGAATATCATTCCGATTTAAACGTTTCCAAATCTTAAATGACACTCCGGCGACGATCTTGACGATGTTTTCAACCTGATTAATGGAACTTGTAGGAGGCAATTCATTTTGTGGTGTCACCGAGAAGGATAACGACGTAGTAGCCGAAGTACAAGGTTTGACCATAAATGTTTGAAACAGAATTTTTTTAGTGGAAAAATGAAAGTAAAAGTTTTAGTGGTTCAAAATAATCTTCAGCAGATGTTATCAAATATCCTAAATCTCCCCTCTCCCTCTTACCTTGGAGGAAATAAAAAATAACAACGTGCTACCTGATAAAGGAAAAATGATTAAAAAAAAGCCTACCCAGAGGAAGGGGAGACTTGATTTTGAAAGGGACTTATTGTGCTTAGGAAACGGCGCTAACCAATCTCGTCTTTCCCTGTGTAGCAATGTTTCCCAATACAGTAAGTCCCTTTCAAAATCAAGTTCCTCCCCTTCCTGTGGCTATTTTTTTTTTTTATTATTATTCATTCATTAGAAGTCGCTTCTCTACCTGAACTATTGGCAGTCTGAAAAGCTGCTAATCCTGAGGAATGCAAGAGAGAATTCTGAAAGCGCATGCAGTCCATACCCAAACTACTTCACCTAAATTCCCACAGCTGCACCCTTTTGTAGCGTTACACACTTTTAGGGACGAAAACGTGTTTAGCACTAAAGGAGCAGGAAGTAATGTTCAGGAAGTGATCTACTTCTTACGCTATAAGACGTTTAACAGTACACCTTTAATTCGGATTCAATTTCAACACGGATTTTTAGTTTTTAGTTTCAGGCATCTTTATTATCCTTGAAATAAACCTTAAAAGAAGGCTAATCTGAAAACCTAGAAGTAGATTTAAACTATAATTTTCCCCCTTCTGGAATGATAAAATAATACGATAACATTTTCAACCTAGGCTGAGTTAACCGGTCATAGGCGAAGGCAACGATTTTATTTTTCCTCTGCACGGAAAAGATGCAAACATAACTCAGCGCTAATTCCAAACTTTTATATATGAAATGTACATGTCATTGTGTTTATTAGTCCCGACCACGTGCCAAATATCTACTCATTTTGTTTTATATATATATATATATATATATTTTTTTTTTTTTTTTTTTTTCAAATACTTTAACGATGTAGAGACAAGAGTTTCATACTTCAGTGTCTTTACATCATTTTTATAACGAAACAATTAAACATTTATTACACATTCTTTCATCTTTACAATTAATCAACAATAATTCACAAAATCCACTGAAACAGTTATCATAATATAGCTTTAATCGAAGTGTATTTTTTCGACTAGGAAGTAATTCTTTCACACTTGGCCAAAGCGGACATTATTACAAGTAGCGCCCCCTAGCGTAAATGTGTAACGGAAGAAATCGATCATTTTAAAGAGCCGTGCACTTCCGTCAACTCTAGGGAGTCTCTTTTGTAATAACATCATTTATCAGCAGACACTGCATTCTGGGTAATGAGAGGGAGTTTACACCGCAGGTGGGTTCTCTCCAGAGTCTAATGACTCCTCTGCAACCTCTCCATCCTTACTTAAAGACAGCCAAGTGCGTCAAATAAATTACTGTTTAATGCCGAACTCTGTTATGTATAATATTAGGATATCAATGCTTGGGCTGTTCAAATAAAAACCCCTTTCTTCTCCTCCCCCCCCCCCCCACCATACGCATCGTCGATATTTAAGGAGAAGTGCGCGATAGACGATTTGCCGACAATGCCGTTAAACCGGAACGCCAAATTCAACGTATTGATCATCTTAGCGGAGAATAATTACGTTTGCAGCCTCGAACTCCGAAAGGACTGTTGACATTTTGCAAAACTTCGACACTTTATTGCGCTATTGTCAACAAATACCGAACAAGGTGGCGAAAAGTGTACACTACACGCGCGCGCGCGCGCACACACACAAAGATTCAACTGTTTGCACAAGATGTGAACGTATCGGATTATATTTTAGTAAATATCAACACCGGTTGTTGTCATCGAGTGCCGAGAAAAAGAAATAAATAAAAAATAGAGCGAATCGTTGTCAAACACTTAAGATGGAGAAACAGAACTCGTGGTATTTGTGACAACGAATCCAGCTTCAATAAATGGATTGAAAAGATCTTTAAACGCATATGGAGAAACTTCAGAAGAATAGCTGGGCAAAGATAGAAATTTCTGACTGATGAATCCTAACAGGGAAATTCCTTCAAACAAATTTGCATCGTCTAACAGTTTATAAGAAAATAGTGAAGACTGTTCCTTAATTTCTTTTACACAAATAACCATGGCTTCGCATATCATAAAGACGATAAAACAAGTCAATTATTCACATTTGGTAATGATTTCATAGATCAATGCAAAATGTGGGCACTTTATGTGCGTGCTGGATATTATGCAACACACACATAAGATGTCCAATTAGTTTTGTTGCAGTTCGATAAACACGTTTTTCTAATACATGTATTAATGTGTTTTTGATTTTTCTCCGATGGAGAGTTGAACTTGAGCAAGGGCGAATGCTGGTCTTGAAATTCACGCTTTGCTCTTGTTATCATTCAGGGAGTGAGAGGTGTGATTGAAGTCTGATTAGCGGAATAATGAATTACTGACCATTTAAAACTATATATTTAGACATTTATGTACATTTAATCATACAAATACAACATTTATTTTACAAATGATATTCTATCTTTTTCAATTTAGCTACTCGAATACGAATTCTACCCTACGGTTCTTCTTTATGAACTGGTCAATAACATCGTCATAAAAAGTTGGTTGTAACTTAATTTTCCCAAGCAACATGCACACTTGTAAAGGCTGGTCGAAGCTCACTGGCTGGAGCTACTTCGACTGCGTATGGCCTGTGTTTAAGACGACGTGAAGGGAGCGGAAATGGCTATGCACGCGCATGAAATCAGAGTGCTGCAGCGAGGACCTGGAAGCTCCTACAACCGAGCAAGCCAAGGTAGCTTTGACTAGACTAGCAAGCATCGGCCTTCGATATACAACGCAAAGCTCAATTATTGCCGCGCAAACTTAAGACATCTGTCTACAAAAATAAAAGCCTAAATGGAATGGTTATAAATGCATGCATTTATTAACAAATACATATTACTTTTTTCTCATTAATGAGCTTACGCAGCAAGCATGGAGAATTCGTCCCTGCCCTAGAGGAAGTGCAACAAAAAAAAAAAAAGGCAACTCGTAGTAAAGGTGGAGCGAGCTATACGCACTTCGCGCTTTCCAAAATTCAGTTTATCTCTGGGAGCCAATGGGGGGGGGGAGGCGCATCAGATATTAAACTAATTAAGGCAGATCTACACTTTTCACTTCTCTGCCTTTTGACGAAGATAAGAGTGTGGTATCTAAATATCTCATACTGAATGCAGTCAAATACGAATACGAAGAACTGAAAGATGTGGGGTCATTTGAAGGTCATTACACTTTTGCTTGAATGGCTGGATACAAGTATTTCTGTTTTTTTTTTTTTTTTTTTTTTTTTTTGCCAATAGTTAAACTTTGTTTTGTTAATTGCAAAACAAAGTTTAACTTTGTTTTGCAGTTAACAAAACAAAGTTAATTGGTTACGATAGACCATTGATGAACGTAGTTTCATAATTAGTGTACTCGATTCAGGGAGTGTGTGTGTGGGGGGGGGAACAGTTTATTTCACCAACGAGTCTTTTCAACCTAAGAAAAAAGATCTTTATCTTCAATATTCGCAACCAATCCCATGATATTTTACAATTATTTGTTCTGCAAAGTATCTATTAAGAATGCATTGGACTACAAATTCAAACAGCGATTTTAGAGTTGATTGAGAAGATGTCGAAGATGTTCATTTGACAAACAGCGCCCTCTACAAACCATCAATTCGTGCTTCACACTGATTGAATGCTGATCTTTGTACTATTCTCCATTGAGAAGAACGTTACATATTCAACTTGCAATCAAGCAAATCAATATGTAATAGTTCTATTTCATACCCTTTTCTTTTAAGTCGTTGTTTATCAGAAATTGGAATCGTTATTCTCCTCACTTCCTTTTAAACCCTCGTAAATCATGCAATCCTTCCATTCCTAATGCAACCAACAGACAAATTAACTTTTTTCTTTCCCTACATTTCAGCTCAACTTCTGCCATTCTTTTTCAAGAACAATCTGTATTCTAGCATGGATTTCTTAACACTTACATATCTAAATTTAACATAAGTGTCTTCGTTCTTTTCCATCTATTCTTCGTACTAGGATGCCTACAGGTTCGACCTTTTACCCTTGGGATCTCCATAAATAAAGACTGCTGTGTTCTGATACTTCTACAGTTAAGATTTTGAGGGGTGGGGAGGGGTGAAATTATCCCTGGCGATACACGAATGATAGTTCCTGCTTGAACAGCTAATATAAATGCATGAAGTCATCTTATTATCTGATGCTGTATTATGTGGAATACTTGGCGTGAATATAAAAAGGAATTTATCAAACCTACTCTACATTCAGTGGTTTTTTTTTTCTGTTTTTTTGTTTTTAAAGTCATGAACTTATTCTGTTCTTCTAGGCCATCCATGACCCAAGTTACTTCCGCAAAGGAGTTTAGTATCTTTCTGCACTAGCTCCCCAATTCGTAGCAACTGTAGGCTTATAAAGCGTGAATTAAATTAATTGTTGGCTGCCTTCACACCAGTCAGTAGATTGCATCGTGGATGGTTAATATGAATTTTAGAAGTTTAGTTAAAACAAATACTCAGATTTGTACTAAACTCTGTGGATTCATATTTTTGGTCAAACTGGGCCACATTCGCTTGAGTAAAATAATATAGAATTTCTAATCCAACCATTTCAGTGCTATGTTTTTTTTTTTATTTAATTCTATTAATATTAAAGATTGACCAAAACTTGTTTTTCATTTAATACTATTTTCTTTTTCGCGTTATTACTTGACACAAAAAGAAATAATCTTAGTTGAGTCTAATAATTCAGCGTGCAGGTTGGTTTATTCCGACTGTTTTTATGGGCAGTAACTAGATTGGTCCACGCCATAAAAAAAGTCTGGACATTACAAATGATTTGTCAATCTAGATAACGCTTGGCATCTTTACAACCATTTCATGCGAAGTACATTGCGTGAATGTATAAGGTTCACACAAAAGCGCATACATATCCTCAGAAAGAAGGGGCATACATGAGTTGTACAAAAATCAGTTGTTCACACTTGGGTAGATTTTTTTTTGATTCCCGCAGTACATCGAACCTACATCTTTATTAGTTTTCCAACACAATTTCTTCGTATCAAACAGGTCTGTTTTCTCCCAGCTCATCTTTATTCCTTTCATCTTAAATTCTCACTTATGTTTCTGTCTCTCTCTCTCTCTCTCTTTCTCCGATTGCTTCTTTCGGTGTTTTTAATCTATTGTTGCTGACAGTAATAGTCCATCCTCTATACTGATTACGAAGACTCACGTTTATCCATAAAATGTCCCCTCTGGTGTTTGTGAAGGGTATTCACGTTTTGAGCACTCAAGAAAGTTGCTCTTTGCATGTTTATTGTCTGAAAATGGAATTCAAGAGTAGTTAAAGTAACCCACAGCTGCAGAAAGAAAAAAAAAAAAAAGATTAAAACGATAAATATCCGAATGCTGGTTGCTTCATGCTTGCAAAATAAACCGTCCACTCGAAACTGACATAACTAATCCATAAAATAGACGAAAAAGAGATGTTAAAAGTGACAACATAAAAAAAATCTTGTTGGTTGCACACAAAGGAAAAATAGACGCGAACAACAACAGTTGATAAAAAAACATTTTGCAGACAGAAGTAGTTTTGTCTTTGCCTATCGTCTTTTGTGGAGTCAAACAATGGAGGCCAATTTCCACGAGACTTCTCTCGTCAAGCAGCTGCGCGTGAGATGCGTTTTCAGTCTATTGTTTTATTAAGCATTGTGTCTTAAGAAGCTAATTACCAACTCGAATGACAATTGTTTCTAAGAAATTGGATGTTCTTATTATTTCGTTAAAAGGGTGTTTATTGTGGGGGGCTAAATTACAAAGAATTCCGTGGAGGATGAACTCCACAGTTCTTCAAGAATAAAAAAAAAATTTTTTTTCTTTAATAAAATTTACTGTGCGTGCGTGTGTGTGTTCAAGATGGTTATGCCAAGGTAATCAAGTGGAAGCTGTGTTTGTGTGCACACGGCTATAACCTTTAAAAGTTATTAGGAATTCTAGTCAAGGCCATAAAGCGATGTTCATTTTACGGAGGCCTAGCACCTTTTCTAATCCCTAAACACGAGTAAGAAGGAAGAAAAACACTTAAAAAGAATGAAAAAATCACGTTGCTAGATTGAACGGTGGATTTATACCAAGAAATAAAATCAGAAAATCTTAAAATGCTCTGAAAATAATTAAAGAAAAATGTCAGGAAACATTTAATCGTGTTTTTTGTCAATTTTCGAATATAAAAATACGTCTGAAGCTAGTGACAAATCCTAGCAAACAGGAGAATTGAAACGAAGTAAATCTTTCCAGAAATCTTCAAAAATATGTTCCCAGATATCGGCTAAATAATCAAAAACGTATATATTTTAAATCTAAATTTTATTTTATGCCTGTTTCTTATTTAGCTGTCGTTATTATATCTTTGCCTCAGCAAGAACGCATATATTTCATAAAAATCACATGAAGTACTTGAGCAATCTCAGTAGCTACTACTTAATAGGAAGTCTGTACTTTATTATCGCTTATCTACCCATAAAATCTATTTGTTAGTGTTTGGCATTCTTCCAGAATGTCATTGCATTGCTTTTTTATTGCGAAAATTGCTTGTTCGGCCTACAATAAACTACTAGAACTATTTAAATGTGAAAAATATTCTGTCTGTACTAGTTCTTTACGAATATCATTCATTTTAATTTTTTTTTTTAACAACCTCGACTTCGAATGAATGAATCCAATAGCTAAAAACCAATTGAGAAGTCTTGATCTACAAACGTGTTTGTATCATAGCACCTAGGTGTCGCTAGTAGACAAAAGATTAAAAAAAAAAAAAAATGAGAAAAACTCGGTCATTAACAAGTGTTGCCAAAAACTAATCCTTAAGGGCGTTCATCAAGCCTGAAATAATAACAGGCAAGAGAAACTATCAGTTTCTCTTGCGTGATGTATGTCTTCATTAGCTGAATGTGCAGTTACCTCTTGGGAACAGAGAATTTAGTCTTTTACGTGGTTTATGTTTACCTGTAATGGAATAAAGATGGCACGGAATGTTGTTTCTCTGTTTACAGGGCAACAGATGAAAGTGCACAGCTGCCAAATCAGTATGAAAATAAATAAAATAAAAAAAGACGTAAGCTACTATCTGTTTCTGCCACAAAAATCCCTAGATAATTCAAAACATCGCCTTTTTTGCTTTTATACTGTTAAATCAACGTCTGACAAAGTAGTCGATGTTAGCGCCATCTAGTGTAGATAGATCATAAGAACAGTTTAAAAAAATATTTTTAACTGTCATTAAAAATATGTCTGTAAATTCAAATAAAAAAATTACTCACACGACCGTTAAGTAAGAGAGTACTGAAAAACAGACTACGCCCATAGTTATAATTACAGAGAAGCTAATGTATCCTTATGAATTTACCCTACACTTCCAAGGTTAGAGTCTACTAACTCCCCCTATCGCAACGTGTACGAAACAATTTAAAACCGTCTTTGAGCGTTGCTAAGTTACACCTAATAGCTGTGTTTCCATTCGACGAACAATGAATATGGATCGCTCAGAAGAAATTTGGTGCAATCATCCAAGACGCAAAATGTCACCCCACCCAGTGGAGCACACCGGATAATGTGGAATGTTTCGAGCATCCGTACAAATGATCACCACCCAAGAAATTCCGAAATGCGAATTTATTTTTATATAATTGCATCGAACGTATTTTTTTTATCTTTAATAAGTTTCAAATTTGCATTTGAAACTTGTATAATAATAATAGTTATATTGATCTAAACAAGAACTTTAAAAAGAGTTTATTCTTTAAAATGAGGATATCGCAGCAATAAATAAATAAATAATTATATTATTTATTTATTTTATGATGATACAACGGCCGTGAACCCCTTTTACAAGGAGTTACGGGAGCGGCATAGCTAACGATCGAATGAGCTACGGAGACTCAATGTTGTGATGCAAATGTGGAGAGAATTTTAATATCCTGATATATTTAACATCCTACTTCTGCAAACTACATAACAGAGTATTTTTATTTATTTATTTTTTTATTTTTTGTAAGACTCCTATCCACGAAAGTGGGAACCTATTAGTACTATGAGAAGTACTATGAAACATGATTTATTTATTGTATTTTAATTTATTTTTACATAATCCAGCAACCTTGCTCTATAGCCCAAACATGGAACTTGTTCAAGCCACTTCGGGTCCCCAATCAGTGGAGTATGGTCTCATACCGGGAGATGAAATTGATCTCGTGATTGGCTGTTATATGGAGACGAGAGGGGGGGGGGTATTGGTTCTAACGTGCAGTCCTCATTTCATAGTGTTTACTTGACATGTAACTTCCTGTTCAAGATTCTAATATTTTACTTTTCCGAGGCCAAAATTCACAATATTAGCTGCCGGGTGAAGGTTTATATTTTCTCAGCCTTCTAATGTAGGTGAATTAGAAAAAAAAAGAAAAGAAAAAATCAGCTAACGCCTTTTTTATTCCCGTATAGGGAGTAGGCGAGGCTTTTTCAGCCCTATCTAACTTTTGGAGACTGAGTGGGCAGTTTAATCTCTACTGGCAGCCAATCAGAGACAGCTGGCCCAAGGCTATCACTAATTAAGCGGCACGCAGTGAAGAGAATGGCTCAACAAGTGCCACCATCTGGTGGTCCGTAATCCCAACACAATATATTTAACATCTGAAATAATGTGGGTTCTACGATCGATTTTCTTGATTTTACGGGACGAAAAACCCGAGTTTCCCGTAGAAAAAACCCGCTTGCCCGTGCCAGAGATCGACTAACTCGGGAAACGGTCGAAAAAAGGCTTAGAAAAAATTCTTCTAGTCGCCGACTAGATTCGAAACAAAGTCTTTCTTCGTGCGGTCAAGAGCTGTGGTGTGCAAACGCCACATCTACTGAGCTACACGGGCTAGCAAGGGACTTTAATTCTTGAATCATACGATCTTCTGCAATTGGAAAATATTTAAAAAAAAAAAAATCGGTTCACGTGCCATCCCTCAGAAAGAAGAGGTCCATAGCTGAGCATATTTTGTTGATATAGTTCTAGACAAACTGTTTCCTAACCTGAGAAATTCAAACGGCCAATCCAGTTGTGCAAATAACTTTAATAAGAAAATAGTTTTTTTGCTGTGTTTTCTCAAATGGGAAGATTAACATTGGCTGTCTAACGGGAAGTTTCATACATACTTTTTATTATTTTTTTTTAATTGGGCTGCTGTAAACTGCTATTCATATTCCTTAGTCAGTAATGAATAGTACGTTTAGAATAATTTATTAACGAAGGTCACACAGTTCACGCCGTCCTCCTCAAAACGAACTGTTTTAGGAATATTCAGATAAACTAAAATCAATAGTTCTTTTTTAAGATTTTTTTTCCGTCTCGCTGTTTGAGTTCCCAATCAATGTTTTCTTTATCTGAGTAATGGTGATGGCCAAACTTGATTAAGACTGTCTGATCTGTTTTTTTACGAAGCGTGGAATCTGGAGGGAAAAAAACTATCATTGTTTTTTCGCTCGTCAACGAAAAACGAAATCAGTTAATATCGGAAAAAAATTAAAAAAAAATCCAGTTGTGCTTTTCGCTATTCAAATCTGCGGGTAGCAAATGGATAACATCTTATTGATCTCGAGGACGTATCGCATTCCTATTAAAATACGAAAAATAAGTCTTTCATTCTTGAGTTTTAGGTTTTAGGAGCTTCCTAATTCAACATTAGTCTTCCAAAAAGTTTCGGTCAGCCATTTTGGCATTTTCCTTCATGTTGAGGAAGTGGGGATGGGGGTTGTGAGCATTTTTCGGGAGTTAATCACACTAAATACTTATAAATAACCTTTTATAATTTTGTGAAGACCGATCTTCGATACCTCATACTCCTTTGTTACTGATTAACTATTAATTACATAAAGACAGCTTGTAAGTTTACGTATTTTGATATTACTATATGATTTTGAAACGTGGAATTATGATACAATAATTCCACGTTTCATTATTGTGTCTCCAGTACGCACAATGCCTTAGTCACTAGCATTAAGTACAGGAAGCTGAAAAGGATATGACGATAAAAGAATATACTAAAATATAAAAAAAATTCAAAACGCTGAATGTCTCATCCTAGCTTCCTTTTATGTATTGGACCTATGGCCTCTTAACAGCCAATTATCTTGGCTTTTTAAAAACTTAATTGTGGTAATGACCAAGTGGTTATTCCTATCTTTGTAGTTATTCTATGTACTCGCGCCGATGTATCTATTTTACAGGGAGAAGGAGGGAGAGCATTGGTTTCTAGGAGGAGAATCATATTAATGTATAGCTGACTGAAAAAGTTTTAGACCCCCCTTCGTTACTGATGTAACAATTAACATGGAAATGTGAGTGGTTTCGTCGAAATCTCACTCAGCTACACTGCCGGATTCATTCTCTGGATGTTAAAGGATAATGAGGGTTGTGATCATGTAATTATTATTATTATTATGTTTTTTTTTTCCTCTCACTGTGTCTTTTACGCCTGCAGAAATATCTCTGTATGACAATAGTCTAGAAGTAACGCTGCTAACCATTAATAAATAGGTTAGTAAATGGCCTCGGCATCCACTTACAACTCCACATAACCTGTTTATTAAATCATTATTCTTTCGCTTTATCTGGTCCACAAACGTTTTGGGGCTACAACGACAAACACAGATATTCTACCCCACTTTTCTATATAACTCTGTTGTTTTGTAGATGACGCAAAAAATAAACTATTCTATCAAAGAAACTTCATTGCATTATAAGTAACCTTGCACTGGTGTCTGCGTTTTTATATCCAAACCCAAAAGCAATTGCTTTATAATTAGTCCGACTCTCTATACAGAACTTAAGATTTCGATACTGACCCAATTATCCACACAGACCATCAACACTAATGATGTGTTGAAGGATTTTTTGATTCCTTTCGTTTTTCAATCTTCAAACTCTTTTTATATTCGCGCATATTACTTTTTCTTACATGTAGTGGCTCTATACTACTACAATAAATCTAGCCAAACATATTCAGAAGGGAAATGACATTAAAAGAATATACAGGTACGAGGGTAACGTAATGGCAATGCTGTAGCCAATGAAGTTTTAATCGAGACTTGGCTATTGCTGTTACCCTGCCAAGACCAGAGCTTATAGCTCAATAACACCCCATCTATACATTTTCTTCTCATCATACTATACGCAAACATAAGAAGCATTATACTGTCAACCCTCGCTCAACAACCTCCTGACACATATCGACGTTATAATCCTGACCGAAGTTTGTATATCTGATACAGAAGCATTTGCCTATAGCATTAACAATTACCTTATGAAGACTACAAAAAGGAGGAGGCGGCATAATAGTAACCTGTTCTCCCCAACAGGGAAAGAAATACTAAGGGACTCACACAATCATGCATAGAGCACATCAACATACGGGCTCCTATTAACACATACACGTCATCAGTAATCACCACTAAAATCGCTGACCACTACTTTATCACAAGATAAACAGCACTCTACTATCATAGTAAAAAGCATCGCTGATAAACTTATAAAAAACACAAACTGGAACAGACTACTTAATATAAATGATTCAATAACTTTCTACAGTAGCCTCCGATTCCTGTTTACAAAACACCCCCAAAAAAAACAGGAGACAAGACCAAATAATTCATGGATAAATGAGGGCATCCTTAAAGGATTTCAATAAAAGACACACTATGGAAGAGAATGGAAAAGTGACTCAATACAACTAAAGCAAAAGACGAGTCCAGGAATTGACAAAGTCAGAGGCAAACTTACATTGGAATCCCTCTATGCGCACAGTAGCGTTTTTGAGGACTATAAATATTCGGCTGTAAATTAAAATTAAATGAACATATATCTGATGAATTTATTTTATACAATTGAGGATAATAAGTTCCCAGACCTTTGGGACAGTGAGAGTCCTTACGGTTGAGATTGGGTCTGTGACGTAAGGCTTCAACACTTTCTTTATGTAAATACTCATGTTTATATAAGGATCTATGTAGTAGCTTGGCGTTTTGGCATTGGATCCTATGGTTAGGGTTTTCACCTCCATGTTGAGCGAGGCCAGATTTGTACGGTTTGATCAGACGGATGTGGTCTTGATGTTCAGAGATGCGTTTCCTTATAGATCTTCCTGTTTGTTCGTAGAACGACATCTTACAAGAACATGGAATTTCGTAAGACAAACAATATTATTACTGTTTTCGCTGTTCAACGTATACATAAATGACATTCAAAACTTAGCCATACAAAGTCAAATATATCAATACGCAGATGATACAGCGCTACTAACAGTCCACACAGACATTACCACTCTCTCCAAAACACAAGACGACTTAAACCAAATAACCACTTGCTTTTGCCACAACTCAATTAAAGTAAACAACACTCAAACGCAAATACTAATTATAAAGAATCCAAGTATCGTGTCCCCTATACCATTGACAACATACAGTCCCACATACCATTGCATTAACCATGGACCTTGATTAACAAACCATGCGCTATTGTTTGCAAAACTCTTTCAAGCAAAAGACACGATGCTGATCTAACATTACGATGTAACATTATAAAAATATAATGTAACAGTGTAATAAATATTACTATGCAATATATGAAAATATAATGTAATACAACATGATTATTATTTAAAAAAGTTTTACGTATATAACACTATTTTTTTAAATTTCAACTTAATTAAAATAGTCTAACTTATCATGTAAAACTGATGTAAAAATATATATTCCGGATAAAAGTTTATACACCTTTTAGTCGATCATATTCATATTGATAAATAAGAATTTTTCGCATAACTTAGTTCTGTTAAACTTAATGAATTTAACATATTTTCCCACATGTCTGTAAATTTAAATATTATTCCCTTGTTTCTATTGAGGTTATTTCCTGTTCGTAGGGCTATTGCAAATTCTTTAAAGGTTCTACATCTAAAATCTTCTTCGATATATGGCATGGAACTGCTATCCCAATTTATTGAATGGTTTGAAGTTGAGAAATGATGTGCTAAATAGATTAGAAATCATAATAGAACAAACTCCGAGGTGTTTGTTCTATTATGATTGACATCTCCGACATGTTCCTTCTTTCGAATTTCTAGGTTTCTTGAAGTTTGTTCTATGTAGGTAAGTCCACACGTAGGTAGGTAATTACCCTTTTTAGATGTACTAGTTAAAAAACAAGATAATGGAAATATCAAACTTACAATATATCGTAAACCAACAGATACTGGACGTGATCTCCATTATACATCCAATCATCACTATGCATAGAAATAAATCATTTTTAGCATATGTATAATGCATAGAGCATTATACATATGCTAAAAAACAGAGCGAAAAATATCATCACAGAGGAAAAAAGACGTACTTGCTGAGCTTTCCCTTATACCATGGTTATCCTCAAAATATAATCAACAAAATTCTCTATAGAAACAACCTCCAGCAACAACCTCGGAAGGCTCACTACGTATCATCCATCATTTGGTGGAGACTGATCCAGCAGTCTCCACCAAAATAGCAAGAATCATGAGACCTTTTAACATCAGAGTTGTTTTTAAACCTACCACAACTACAAGACAGTTTAAGATCCCCTAAAGATAGCGTCGCTTTCTACAAATATGCAGGTGTTTATAGCATTCCATGTACGTGTGGACTTACCTACATAGGCCAAACTTCAAGAAGCCTAGAAATTCGAAAGAAGGAACATGTCGGAGATGTTAGTACATTTCTCAACTTCAAACCATTCAATAGATTGGGATAACAGTTTCATGCCATATATCGAAGAGGATTTTAAATGTAGAACCTTTAAAGAAGCCGCAATACGAACAGGAAATAACTTCAATAGAAACCAGGGAATAAAATAAGAATTTTGATAAATTGAAACAAGAAGATGATTTCTCTTTTTTTCCCCTACCCCTCTCACTGTTCGCTAGTCTTCTCCCCCGATCCCATACTCACGCAATCCGACTAGCATTAGCCAATGAAAATATATTCTTCTCTGTTCAAACACTTCTCGCACGTTATAAGAAGTCCAGTGTTTTTATTCATTTTATTAACAAAAACTTGTTTAATCCTTCATCGAAAATATTATTATTTAGATTTTCCTTTTAAACATGGACAAGTGGCAAGAAAAACTTTCTAAATTTAAATTGGATTTTAAATCTCAGTGGGAGATGAAGACAGGCCCCTTCCTTACCGGGGTGCAATGAATCGGGGCAGCACAATTTAGGGGCGGTATAATCGAACACGTTCGTAAAAAATAGGGACTAAATAATACAGTGACCTGTTTGTGCATATTTGTCACCTTCGAATGTGGGAGATTTCAGTGAGGGGGCTGAGTCGCTGGGTAGTTAAATAAATGGTACGAGCTTCAACACAACTTATTTTAATCACAGCTCTCAGCACACTGAACAAACATTCTAAGGAGTTTCTTGAGTTTTCTTCTTGATGGACTTGTGTTTCACTCAGGATTTCTCCATGAGTGCAGGTCACAAAGATGCCTCCAATGATCTCGATCTTGAGATTCTCTCTTCCATGGTATACCCATAGATTTCACTAGTGGATCTTCTTATCTTGTAGGTGGTCTTCCTGATTTTCTCTTTATTCTTGTTGCCAGCTGAATATTCTGTCCACCTGTTATTCCTGAGTTTGGCTATGTGACCTGCCTATCTCATCCTACTTTCATATACTGCAGTTACCATATCTTTTATGCCTGATCTCTTTCTTAGTTCCGTGTTTCTAACATGTTCCATTTTGCTGATGTTACAAATCCTACGTTCTATTGCACGCTGAGTTATTCTTCTTTTCTTGTCGTGTTCCATGTAACATTATAAAAGTATGTTTGTTTATTATATAAAAACAAGGTTTTTTATTATTTGTGTTTTTTCTTTATTTTAATATACATTCCTCTTAATGTGCAGTATAATAAAATGATTCGTAACGTGTTATTGTACTTCGGGATCCTTTAATTTTTAATGGAAGGGGGGGACAAAAATTTTTGTCCTCCCCCGCAAAAAAAATTTTGCACTCAGGCGCGAACCCACGGAACGGCCCCTGGATGCCGAACACAATCTGCTTTTGTGGCTTATGGATAACTCTTCCAACTCTATTGAAAACATTGAAAACAATTGCTCCTGATAGCGAAATTGCTAAGCAAATACAGTGTGGACGCACTAAATGTAACTATCTTATATAAAAATGCTTTGGGTGTAGATTCACGAAATGAAATCTCAAAAAAAAAATAATAATAATAATAAAAAAATTTTAAGAAATTTAAAAATATATATATAGATTTTAATAAAATAAAAAATAAAGATTTGAAAGAAGAATTACCGGTAAAATTGCATTTGGGAACGAATCCGCACTACCTAAAGCAACATCACGTGTTTGAAGACGCTAAGCTTAGTTAGATACTGTTTTATTTACAGGTGGAATTATTTAATCGAGCAGATGACGTAGTCATTACAAAGAAATTTTTTTCTCTTTTGTAGACACTACTAAGCAAAATGTTTGTGGTTAGTTTCACTGTAACAGTAAAATACAGGAAAAGCCAAGAATTTACCAAATAGTGAAGTACTTATAAATTTCTTTAAGTATTATTTTAGTATTGAAATAATACTCTTAAAATGTTTTATTAAAAATAAATATTTGGGAATAAATCAAAAATATTCGTGTATTTTCTTCGTACACCTTATATTATATAGCATGTACGTGCATTAATAATGATTCTATTAAAATATCGTTAATGGATGAGAGAAGAATTGGTTTCAAGATGGCGGCTCGCGTGGTAGTGTTTAGTGTCGTGTATTATTGATGGTGAATTGTGAATTTGACGGTTATGATTTAGTGATTTATCCGTATTCATCAGTAAGATCAGTTAATTGCTTACTGCCATAAACAGGCACTTTATTTATTTTCCATCCAGGTAAGTCAATTGAAGTTATAAGGGCGATACGCTAGGCCTACTGCCGTTAGTATCGCCATTGCTGTATTTTATATCGCGACATCTTATTGCTGGTAGACACCTTAGGGTGTCTACGGGATTTGCTAGTGGACCCTCAAAAGTCCACAGGATTACCTTTACCTGCTCGGAACACCAGAGCAATCTCTACTCTTTCTCCATCCTTGACTTAACACATTTCCAAATATTGTCATGGTAAAACTTCTGAATGAGGCCAAATTCGAAGAAGTTTATTTTGAATTCCTCAGACTGGGAAAGCTGCTGAGTGAAAATTGGCCAGGAAAAGTCAAGCTCTTTGACACATTCCCCCACACAGCTGTCACAGAGGATAATATGGTTGACATGATTGAAGAGCCCACAACTCAGACGCAATCAGATTTAGCACACTCCCCAAGTATGGAAGATGCTACATCCCAAGACAGTAATTATCATACCTTGGAAACTGACACAGAGTTCCAATTGGTGAAAAAGAAGAGGAAAATCTCTACCAATGTGGAAGAACCCAAAACAACAGGGATAGAAGTACTCAATGGTCCTAAAGAAAAGATACCACCAGTCATATTAAGGGATAAAGAAAAATGGATCCCTTTCACATCAGCCCTAAGAGAACAAAATATCTCATTCTCATGGGCTAAAAATACAGATGAAGGAGTTAAAATACAACCCTCTACTGTCTCGGATTACAGACAGATGACCAGATTTATGGACAATGCTAGCGTCCCATACCACACCTTCACTTTACCTAGCGAAAAGAACCTGAAAGTTGTTCTACGTGGGATAGCTGAAGGTATCACTCCTGAAGAAGTGTCCACTGATCTCTCCAGACAGGGCCTGTCCCCAGTTAAAGTAAGCAGAATGCTCAGAGCAGACAAAAGACCAATGCCTTTGGTGCTGGTAGAAATAAACAACATACAAAAGCAGATCTATGAACTGACTGTAGTATGCGGTCTCAAAATTACAACTGAGCCTCTAAGGAAAAGAGCATCTGCAGGTCAGTGTCATAGATGCCAAAGATTTGGACATGCTCAAAAATTATGTAAGGCAGCCTACAGGTGCTTGAAGTGCGGCGAGGGACACCAGACCATCTCTTGCACCAAACCTCGCACAACTCCAGCATGCTGTGCAAACTGCAGAGGACCTCACCCCGCCAACTATAAGGGATGCCTTTCCAATCCAAAAAACCGAGGAACAATAAAAGTCAATCTTTCTCCGCCACGTAACAATGTTTCAAGCATCCAAACAAATTGTTTTCCAGTCCGAAACACCTTGCCTTCTACCTCACAAGAAGGAACAACCAGGGACAAAACATATGCTGAAGCTGCAAGAACTAAGCCTCCTACATCTCCCGAGCTAGAATGCTCCAACATAACATGTCTTAACAGCCTCACTTGCCACTATGCTGCAAGAATTCAGCAAGACATGCCCCTCAACATCTTCCAGAAAAAGATTCCTGCAAAGCACTCAAAACATTATAACAGCCATCTGTCATGAATAATAAATTCAAACCAAAAGCTCTTAAGATAATAGCATGGAACGCTAATGGACTAATGAACAAGATATTGGCACTAAAAGAATTTTCAACTCGTCTCAGTGCAGATATCATCTTGATTGGTGAAACACACCTAAGACCAGCTAATAACCCAAAAATCCGTGGATACACTATGTACAGAAACGACAGAATTGGCACAAGAGGCGGAGGCACAGCCATATATATTAAGAGTTATTTAAATCATAACACAATAGACAAGCCCAAAACAGTAAACCTGGAGGTGACTGGTGTGGAGGTGCATACCTTCAATGCTGAGAGTCTCAAGATCTATGCTGCATATAACCCTCCAAGCATTCCTCTGCTGACAACAGATCTGGACTCCATACTTAGTCCAAATGACTCCATAATAATAGCAGGAGATTTCAACTCAAAACACACATCTTGGTACAGCTCATCTACTAATACCAAAGGTCACACACTTTTCAACTATGCAATGCTCAACTCTATTGTAGTGACCGGCCCTACTGAGCCCACCCATTTCAGCCCTTCGGGTGGCTCGGATGTGCTGGACATTGTCATCTTTAAAAATTTAAGATACCAATACAAATTGGAATCAGTCAACGAATTATCTTCTGACCACAGTCCAATAGTGCTTAATCTAGGTTCATCAGATCAATTCTCTCCTCTGCACACATTCATACCATGGGACAAGTTAGCCAAGGTTCTTCCTGATCATATTGGTCTGGTACCCAATATCAGTAAAAAGGAAGAGATTGACACAGCAATAAATAACTTAACTATACAAATTCAGAAAGCAATTGAATCAGTCAGACAATCCACTGCCTTCAACCCAACTAACCGAATCCCTGAAGAAATCATGGACCTAATCAGAGCAAAATATAGAGCCAGGAAGAGATACCACAATACCAGAGCCCCACAAGATAAAAAAGTATTGAACAATCTAAACAGGCAGGTCCGAGAAGCTCTTCAAAACACAGAAACCAACAATGGGAAACCAAATTGACCAACATTAACATTGATGATCATTCTGTATGGAAATTCTTAAGAGCAATCCGCACCAAAAAACAACTCATACCCCCTATCCAAACCAAGAAAGGAACAGTTCACAAAGATGAAGAGAAAGCCGAGGCAATAGTAGATAATCTAGAATCTCAGTGCAACCCATCGTATACTAATTTAAATATCAACCTTATATACAAGATTCATCGTCATGTTAGGTCAACCTTAAGACAGAACAATGTCAACTCAGAACTTATCACTCCTACTAATCCAACAGAAATGATAAATATCATCTCCCATCTAAACAATAAAAAAGCCACAGGACCGGATGGTATAACTAATAGAATAATAAAACTACTTCCAAGAAAGGCCATAGTCCATCTCGTCAACATTACAAATGCCATCTTTAGATTCCAGCATTTCCCTTCTACATGGAAAACAGCCACAATCATGCCACTGAAGAAGCCAGGAAAAAATGCTCACCTACCTGAAAGCTACAGACCCATAAGCCTATTATCCTGCCTCGGAAAGATAACAGAGAAAGTGATCCTCTCAAGATTCCAAGCAGAAACAGATAAGTTAGGAATTTTGCCTAATGAACAGTTTGGCTTCCGTAGGGCTCATAGTACATCCCAACAAGTGCACCGGCTGGTAGAAATCATTACCAAAGGTTTCAACTGGAAACTCAATACAGTTGCCATCTTCATCGACGCAGAGAAGGCGTTTGATAAAGTATGGCATCAAGGTCTTCTCTACAAACTGATAAAATTTAATTTTCCAGTCAGACTAATAAAGGTAATACATTCTTACCTGAAAGACAGATACATGCAGGTCAGGGTAGGCGAAACGGTTTCGACCAGACGCAGGATCTCGGCAGGCGTACCTCAAGGATCTCTTCTGGCACCTCTACTGTTTTCAATATATGTAGCAGACATCCCTCTGAACCCAAGAACAACATTCACTGCATTATATGCAGATGATACTGCACTGATGGCAAGATCACTGAGCCCAAAACTGGCAACTAAAAGATTACAAAATAGCATACACACCTTAGAAAAGTGGATGGCAGACTGGAGGATCCAAGTTAACTCCCAGAAAAGCTCAGCCATACTATTCACTAGAAAGAAAATTCACACCATGGAGGATATTTATTTATTGGGAGTAAAGATTCCATGAAGTTAAATATCTTGGAGTGATTCTTGATAGTAAACTCCTATTCAGCAAACATATTAGTTACATTACCTCTAAGACATCCAACGTCTTAGCACAGCTCTTCCCTATGATCAACAGAAAAAGTAAACTGGATATCCAAACAAAATTAACAATCTACAAGATGGTAATTAGACCGGTTATCACTTACGCATCCCCAGCTTGGAGCCACACCGCAAATTCAAACATTCTAAAACTTCAAAGATTACAGAATAAGAGCCTGAGGATGATTCTGGATGCCCCCTGGTACATAAGAAACACCCAGATCCATAGAGAAGTTAATATCCCTTATATCTTCTCTTCCCTTCTCAAAAATCTAGCTGAGAAGTTCTTTACCAAGACAAGTAACCACCCAAACCCGTTAATCAAGGAAGCCTCGGAATATAATGAAGAAGAAATCAACAAATATAAAAGACCAAAGTCTATCTTAAGTTCAGCTGAACACAACTAACTTCACTGCCCTCAATGGGCGAGCATAAAGCTCACAAACACTCCATTTAAAGTCCTACCATTACAAGACAAAGGGGAATATGAAAAGCAATTTTGCTTCACCCATCTAGCCAGAAATGTTAATGTTAATGTTATCGTTAATGTTTGATTTAATTAAAAAAATCAGTTATTATGTTTTTAAATCTCGTAGTTTATTGATGTGAAATAAATGGAGAAGGGTAATTTTATTAACACAGTTGCAGGAGGAGATTTAAGGATTTTAACTTTTAAGGCTTGCGAACATACGTGAAAAATGTTTTATTAGGATTCACTTTCAGTAGTCAAGATCATATAAATGCTTCTTGCATTCTAGATGGGATTCGAATTTGTAATTTTTGAAATTACTTTTTCAAATTATGCGCTATTGAATATTGCGTGATCCCAAGCTGATGTATATCATCTTTAAAATTTAAAATAAAAAAAATAAGTAAAATACATACCATCTTAGTCAGGCTCTCAGCTATAATAGATATGTTTTATATATATATATATATATATATATATATATATATATTAACTTTTTCTGAGTATGGTTCCACAGTGAATAATGTACCACACATGATATTCACACAATGCACATAATCTGATGAGATCACAGTTTTTTTTTTATATTTTTTACTGGAAACCCCCAGATAGTCTGTTATAATCAAAATTTATTGTGCAATGATATAATTCGCATCATTGCACAGTCATTATTCCACGATTTTTTTTTAATTACCGGATTTCCCCCCTTCAATGTGTAGCATCCCATCAACTACAAGATGGCACACCTATACGAATAAACAAAACGGGTGTGCGCCATTTGCATAAAAATAACAATTGATTCGATGAAGTCTTCTCAGAAAAAGCAACTTCTCATTTTGGTTAGAAGCCAACACGGATAGAATTTGAAGATGTTGTTATGAGCCTTCACAAATTTGACAACTTGAGTAACCAGAATTCTTTTCTCTCTTTGGGTGTGTGTGGGGGGGGGGGGGCTTGATTTGAAATAAAGTATGCGTTCGATTTCATGGTAGCAAATCCTAGCATTTTTATAGAAACCTCCTTTGAATTAAAAATCATCGAAATTAAAAAAAAAATAATAAACGGTATTCTTTAACATCGCTTGATGTTTTGGTAGAGCCTGTGTAGCTCAGTGGATGTGGCGTTTGCACACCACGGCGCTTGGCCGCATGAAGGAAGACTTGGTTTCGAGTCTAGTCGGCGACTAGATGAAATTTTTCTAAGCCTTTTTTCGACCGGTTCCCGAGTTAGTAGATCTCTGGCACGAGCAAGCGGGTTTTTCCTCCCTGAAACTCGGGTTTTTCGTCCCTTAAACTCAAGAAAATCGACCGTAGAACCCACATTATTTCAGACATTAAATATATTGTGTTAGGGTTAGGGACCACGAGATGGCGGCACATTTGAGCCGTCTCTCTTCACTGTGTACCGCTTAATTAGTGATAGCCTTGGGCCATCTATCTCTGATTGGTACCAGTGGAGATTGAACTGCCCACTCAGTCTCCAAAAGTTAGATAGGGCTAAATAGCCTCGCCTACTCCCCGTATACGGGAATAAAAAGGCGTTAGCTGATTTTTTTTTTTTGATGTTTTGGTAACATAACAAAGGTCTTGACTACCTCTCCATCCATATTTTCTCCGATAATCTTTCTTCTTTTTCAAACAGGAGTTTTTACTCACAAAACTAAATATCACATACCGAATGCTGTTCGTGTGTTCACTGTCAGTTTAATCAACTATTTAGAATGGGTAAACAGATAAAACATGAACGTTATTAAATTAAAATATCAATTTCATATGATAGAAAACCGAGTTTAATATCCCTAATGGATTTTTCGGGAAACTGAATAAACACATGGTAGCTGAATAAAAGAACATTTTTATTCGTTACACGTGAAAATTGGACGCGAAACAGGTATCTCTGTCAGTGCATCATGCAGAAATGAATTGGGTACTTATGCACGTTATATTGACTGTAAGATCTTCATCAATTTCTCGCATACTTTCAATAGATGTCTTTGTACAGTACGCTTAATACTTCAGACTGTTTCCGATCAACAACTTTTCTTTTGATTAACCAAGTGATTAACCCATACTATCCAAAAAAAAAAAAAAAATCCTCTATAATTAAAATAAAATAAAAAATGCCTGAAATTATTTCTACTTTCGCGTTTATTTTCTTGGGTAGTTCGTGTCCACCCTCTAGAAGATCATGCTCAATGTCACCTTTCTATAAAAGCTTTCTATGTTCAGCATTAAACATAACTATCAATGTTAGGCAACGCATCTTTTCCCAAACACAGTCTGACGCCGAATGGGTTGAAGCCCGTGTAATCAAATAATAATAATGCACTGGAAAACACCAACCAGTTAGCGTTTGATGTGATCTTACAATATGGCAGAACACGCAGAACAGACTTGTGCTGGATACGTGGGGCAAGTCAGCGTGGAAAGAGTTAACTGTGCTCGTTCTATCTCGTGGGGGCCACATGGGAATCAATACACACAAAGGGTCAGCGGAAGAGAACGCTTCCGTAACTATTGGACGTACCTGGGATGAGTATACTCCAACAAAGATAAACATAATAGCCTCTTCGTGTGTGTGTGTGTGTGTGTGTGTGTGTATGTGTGTTCCTTTCGAGGGTACGGCTTTATTCCGTCTTTCTTTCTTTCTCTAAGCGTTTAGCCAGTATCTTTGGATGCTGCACTCCACTCCTTGGGAAAAGACGCACATGGAGGCTCGGCTCGATACGAGTATATAAGTATCCCTATCGTGACCTTTAAAGTGTGCCAGGTCACCGGAATAGCGCCAATCTAAGCAACTTCTAAATATAGATTTCCCCTCTCTATGGACCTGAAGATTAGAGTATTGAATATACAAAGATAGATGACTGTTGGAAGAAGATCGCGGAGTTATTGTGTTTTACGGAGGATGCCAAAACGACTTTTCTTAAAATAAAAAAATAAAAATAAAAAAACGCTTCTGTTTTCTCTTTAATTTTTTTTTCCAGATGGCAACACATTGATCAATAGAAAAAAAAAGCTAAAACTTTTGCTGTCGTGGAGCTTAAAAAAAAAAAAAAAAAAAAAAAAATCACGAACCTTAGTATCTTCCTTCATTTATCTACATTACATAACTAGTCTTCCCTCTAATCATTCATAAGGCTGTGAAGTTGAAGCTCGGGTTTGAGATTTAGGTCAACTGATGTAAATGCTAATTATATTCAGGACATTTTTGTTATTTGTCGGTCGTGGATAGTTTATCTAATTACCTTGCATTGACAGACGTCGATGAATAACGGCCCTGGAGTATTAAAACGAGCTTCCAATTACATAAACTTTGAATTATGGATATAAATGATTCGGAGGAGTCGTAAACTCAAGAATGCTTTGTTGTTGTTTTTATTATTATTTTATGAAGTATGATCGATGTGCAAATACTTGCAGGAAGACTTGATTTACTTTTTTTTGTTTATTCATTTATATATTGCGCGTATCTTCAATTCTTATTCGACCTCCAATAATTCTAGCCCTTTTATACTCTATAATTACCCAGTGTAATGAAATTACACTGGGTAATTAACTCAACGAGTGCGTATCAAAGATATCAGCATAGTGATCTAATATTCTGGTAAGGCATTATACTTGAAAGACTTTAATGCGGATTCATTTCAGCCTTCACTGTCCCACAGTCGTCTAAATAGCATTATTTGCAAATCCACCGTGAAAAATGAGGTTAAGTCTGATATTTGGAGTAATTTAAGATTAAGTCGTGAGTAGTCGTAGATAAGGAACAATCGAGGTGGGCTAACACAGTCGCCGAGCTCTACACAAACTCTACTGTTGTTTGTCCGACAAACTTCCAATGGTGGGTGACGTCATCTGGGTTCGGTCGTGCCTTCCACCTACGAATAAGGTCATCATGCAGGTAAAATGTTGGAACAGGAAAGACACCTTTTATTATGAAATTTTCTTATATATTAAAGGGTCAATTGACGAGATAAAGTCACACGCATGTCGGAAAAGGATAGGAAGCAGTTAGCTTGCTGTTCGATTTTAAGCAAAGAACTATAAGAGTAGTAACTTTATTCAGACCATAAAATAGAGTGAAAAAAAAAGCAGAAATTACAAAGCTTATTTTATTAAATTAATAAAATATGATATAAATATAATAACATAACTACAATATTAGTACCAACCACTGGAATATCTTAAAATTCAGAAATATCCAAACTTTTCTAGACGATATTAAATATCAAAACATAAAAAAAAAAGGTTAAATATATATGATCACGCATGCGCGCGCGCACACACACACACACACATACACGTTCCCCATGTTTGCGTCTCCGTAGCGCAAAAAGTAGACGTCACATTCATCCAGGACCAGATTTACACATAAGACAATACCATAGAGCCTCACATGACAACAGCTTCGTAGCGAAGGCTTTTAAAAGCTTAAGGGGTCGCTTAAAAGTTATAGTTTAATTATAGCTTAGGAGCCCCCCCCCCCAATAACATGAAATCAAGCCCTACATTCTCCCTTCAATTAGCAAGATCAGAATTTAAATTGTCATTTAATTTAGAATTTAAATTAGCAACACGAGATTTAAATACTTGCCCTGGACGAGAATTTAAATCTCGTCTAGGAACGAGTATGAAAACTTTTCATCTGAAGGTGAGTTAGCCGGTCTCGTTAGGAGTTACCAGAGTTTTTCCCTCCCTCCGGAAAGACAGACAAACCAGCCGGAGAACACACGTACACAGTATGATCATCTTCTTGACTTAGTTACTTCTGTTTATTGTTCGAATAGATGTATTGTGAACATTGATTACTTATATAAGGCTCATTGATTTAGTATTTAATTTGATAATTTTTATCTTCCTCCGTTGGCTATTTTTGACTATGTAATTTACCATAGGACGTACACTAGTTCTTTTTATTAGCAATTCTGACCTTTCAGCTCCGATATAATTGTGAAACATTCGCTCTCGCATACCCAGTAATCAGCCAAATGATAGAAGATCACGGATATAAAACTGTCAAGGGAGTCTCTCTCTCTCTCTCTCTCTCTCTCTCTCTCTCTCTCTCTCTCTCTCTTTGTAACCGATTAAATCTTCACTATGTTTCATAGCGAGCCGAATAGGATTAACATTCCATCATTTCATAATATTGATCACTGGTGCATAATATTAGCGCCACCTATAATTCGCGGTTGAAGCTACATCATAAGCAAAGTACTGGAGGATAATCTATAGTATGCTCATTGAACAGGAACTGCGTCAGTGTTTGCACTGCATCTTTGACTGTCTTGAATTTCTTCACTGTAGCATGTGTGTGTGTGTGTGTGTGTGTGTGTGTGTGTGTGTGTGTGTGCGTGTGCTTATACAGATCGATCATACACTCTGCCACTGGAATGAGAACCGAGCTAGCCTACTGCATTTGTCAGCAGCCAACAACAGTACTGCTATTTAATTCCCGTCTTTTCCTCTGGCAATTTTCTTTGATGCCGTAGTGGAAAACCAGTTGACTAACCCAGTTCTAAAGAATGCTGAAGATGCAGCTTGAATAACTCTAGAAAATATTCCACACAGTTTCCAATACTTTAACTACATGTAAAAGTTAGATGCTAACAATCGTTTAGAATCAGTAGGGAGTTTTTTTTTGCGAATACTCTTCAGTACTTTTCTAACATTTCTTTGACTTATTTTAAGATCACCGTCATGGAACGACGAATTCCTGATGTCATAAAACAGACTTCTGTAACTTCTCCTCCGTATGACCTTGTCGGGGCAAGTTAGCGTTTCTTCTAGCAGCGCTTCGTGGTTATGTTAATTTGACAGTTGACCTGATTAATCATAATCAATTTATCATCTTCCGAATAACTTCGCAGAGATGCTAACAAATAAATAAAAATGTAGTTTGATAGACTTCCCTGTTGTTCAGAACTCAACTTGAGAGAAAAAATTGGGGGAAAAAACTCAGTTTCATTTTTATCCACAGAAACACGTGAAAATGATAATTCTAAGCCACTAAAACTTATGAAAGGAGGCATAGGGATAATCACCTTATCCTCGAATTACGGTTGCGAAGTCCAAGAATAGTTGGAAGGTCGTGGGTGCTTAAATGCTTGTTAGGACCACTGATGGATGGATGGAAATCTTAATAGTTGTTCCAAAAAAAATTTCCATGATGCCATGAGCCATCTTTTGATGGCTCATGGCATCATGGAAATAAGTGGTGGTAGTGGTGTAAGTAGATGGCTTGTGTATACCTCTCCACGCTAGATGACGTCATGGAATATCAAAAACAACCATAATTTCGTATTAATACTTGGTTTATATTCCCAGTAGTAAACAAGGTTGAATATTTTGTAATTACAGGACGCAAACAAACTTCATACGATTGGGTCTCAATCATTTATTTCATTTCTTTATCAAGCATTTAGAATTCATCGATACTCATGACTACACATTCATAGAAAGAATTCGATGGAGACCATTGCTAACATCTTGCTTAAATTAAAAGCAACTATGATTAAATGTCTTCATCAGGATACTACTGATATTAACCTGAGAATCTCATTCACTGTTTAAATCTATCAATGGACTGTTTCACGGTATTTAAAAAAAAAAAAAAAAAAACCGGTTTTCTTCTTAATATCTAAATTTTTCCCGTACATGCTGGAATCATTTGAGACTTGCAGATGCGCCAAATTCTGACTTGTTGCCTTTTTCCAAACTGATATTTAAATTGCAAATCATTGTCCATTATGTAATCTAAAGGGCAACTATTCACGCATCGTGATTCGTGTCAACATTACCCTACAAATAATGTACACATTTCTACCCAACATGCAGATCGACTCTTCCGTAGTCATGGAAACTAGGTGGTATGGTGTGTGTATGGACATTGCTTTGTAAGAAGCAAAAGTGAGCGTCCATTCTCCCTCTGGTGTCACCCATTCGTAGAACGAAGACCATTCTTAGATACTTCCGGCTGATGTTCGCATTTCGACGCGGGTTTTCGGATATACCGTATCTCTCAAGAGCGGGCAGTAAACAAGAGAACGCGCTACGAAAAATGAGGTATCTGACGGCATGGAAACGAAAGCAGTTCGTCTTGTTTTGTAATTAACTCACGGGGGCTATCTGGGAAAAAAAGTGGACTTCTTAATTGCCTCGTATTACCATCGTCTCGAAACAACGATGCGATTTCGCATTGAAGTGTTTGTCGTGTCCGACTTGCTCGCGCATAATTCACCGTGATATTCCTCCCCCCACCTTTTCAATCTTTACTGCAAAGAACGCTAAAGAATCGACACACACTTACCTTTCGCACTGGCATCACAGTAGTGAGGCAGACACGCACTCTGCACGAGTGAACGAGTTCTTAGTGTAAGCACCAGAAGCTCGTGGAAAATGGTGATACGGAAACGTAACGAAAATGTTAGCGTTGCGTTCCTTTTCCTCGGGTTGCTACTGGAAGAGAACTGCACGCTAAGTGGGTAAAGGGTAACGAGTTCGATATTTCCGGGTCTTGAGAAACGAAAGTGCACGTGTGTACGGATTAGGCACAAAGATAAAAAAAGCCACTCTGGGGCTTTTCTCACCTCCACTTAACTGCACGCACACACACACACGCGGTTAACAATATCAACAACATAAACACTTAAAACTCATCGCTATTTCTTGGCAAATCCTTAACTCGATCTTATTCTCATCACCGTAAAGAAAGCGAAAAATGTTTGTTTTTGATGTTCCGACGACGCATCCAATGAACATTTCGGTGGAGCATTGCATCCATTCCTTTGCGATAATAACCCCCAAGTCCTTCCTCCCTGGAGTGAACTAAGACCGTTAACATTCAAGAATAACACGTACCTTGCAGTAGTGTGACCCAACGGTAAACCAGTTAGAAGAGAAATCCAACACACACACATACACGCCGATCTTACCATATTTTTAAGAAGTTGACGACCAGAACGTGTTACCAGTTTGGAAAAGCATCAACTATGTCAATGGAACTTGTTTGACAGCATCCATACCGATGCAAATTACAAGGCCAACGCCTATCCAAATGTTCCTTGGTTTATTGTCCTTGGTTTATTGCTGGTAGTCTGTCAGGTTTAGTTTTGTTAATATGTTGGCTTGTAACGGTTTCTCGAGCACTGCATTTGTCACTCACAAACCAACCGTGTTCTACATCACAGTAGATGATTAGATGTGTAGAATATAAGCGATGCCTTGATGGTTTGCATTATGTTGTGGCACTCATTTCAGAGCAGTCTTAAGTACGTTAATCTCGTGCAATTTATTCGCCAAGCACTCTTGCTGCTGATTTTCTTTAGGTGAAAAATCATCGCTAATCCAAATGGCCTTACTTTTGAGTCTTACCCAAATGGGCTAACTTTTAATTTAGGATTATCTAATTTTTTTTAATTGTAATCTTATAAATTTATTATCTGTCTTTTAACAATTAAAGGAGACTTCGTGTGGTTAGGGTGGCCGTTTAGGCAACTCTGATGTTATGACTTTTAGGTCGGACAGCTGTGAACTGTAAACTTTGGGTGATGGACTGAGTCCTTGACTCTTCATCCCTTTATCTGAGTTCTTGATTGTGGGTGAGGGGTTTAGTGTGGGTATTTAGCGTCATTCTTAGGCGTTTGTTCTGGATTGTTTGTAGTCTTTGGGTGTTTTTATTAGTCGTGTGTCCCCAGGCTGGTGAGGCATGGGTTAGTTGAGGTCTTATCATTGATCATAGAGGAGAATAGGAGGCTGTTCCTATTCGGGAGTGGATATAGCTGGGCTATGGTCTTGGTCTGGTTGGCTTTGGTGGAGATATTATTTGTGCATGTTTTGAAGTTTAGGCTTTTATCAAGCAGAACTCCTAGGTATTTGACTGATTTGTGTCAAGGGATGATTTTTCCAAACATTTGTATAATTGTATTTGGTTCTGCCTCCTTCCGTCTGGTGGCGGCGCTTTTTCTGGGTTGATTGAGATGCGCCATTTACTGTACCAATTCTTTTGTTCGTTGATTTCTATCTGCAGTTTGTTTATGGCCACTTGTGGTCGGAGGAACCTTGCTATGATGATCGTGTCATCGGCATAGAGGATGGTGATGGATGGGGACAACTTGGGGAGATCTGCCATGTATATGGAGAAGAGTAAGGGAGCCAGTAGAGAGCCTTGAGGGACTCCAGTCGTGATTTTTCTTTCAGTGGATCTAATTCCATTTATTTTTATTCTAAATTTTCTGTTGTTTTCAGATATGACTTGATTAGTAACACTATAGGTGATAATGAGATTCCTACTTGGTATAGCTTGAAAATTAATCCATACCTGCGTTTAGTAGTTTTTCCTGGTCTGATTCTAGGAGTATTTTAGTTGGGAGATTGTAGGCTGCAAATATCTTGAGACTTTGTTTTCCATGTGGACTTCGATTCCTGTTGTTTCAATGTGTTCAATTTGGGGCTTATCGAATTCATTGTGTTTTATTCCTCTTTTGATGAAGATAGCTGTATCTCCTCCTCCTCCTCTTGCATAGGATCTGTCCGTGCGGTAGGTGACATAGTTGTTGCTTTTTGGTTTGTCGCAGATATGTTTCGTTGATGAGGATAATATCAGCTTGGGTTTCTGCTGCGTTCCAGCTGACAATCTATCGCGAGATAGGTTTGTTTTCTATTGTTTTTATCCACTGAGGATTGCTGAGAATAATGAGTATTGCCTAAGGAGTCCTTGGCTTCTTGAGGGGAGGTTGGTTTGTCGAAGTTCTGATAGCATCGTTTCGATGCAGCTTGCTAATTTGACAGGTCAGATTTATTGGAATTTTGGGGGGTGGTTTGATCATGGTATGGGGTATTGGGGGTGAGGTGGCCTCTGCATAAGATTTTCTGCTTTTTTGTGGAGGTTTACTGATTTGGGGTTGAGTCTTTTGGTTCTGTGGAAATGCCATACAGCCTCTGTAGTTTGCAGGATGTGGGCCTCGGCAGTTTGCACACTTTGCTGGTTGTGTGCGTGGTTTTTGGCATTCAGTCGTTGCATGTTTGGTACTACATTTAACGCATCGGTAATCTGCTTTGCAACAGCGTTGTGCATGGCCAAACTTTTGACAGCGTTGATATGGCGTCGTTATTGATTTGTGTTTTAATGATTCGGTCTTTATGACTAAGTCACAGATAGTTTGGAGATCGTAGATGTGTTTCTGGTCTTTGCTGATTTCTACCTGTACTTGGGGGGATATGGTGTTTTGTCGGCTCTGTGCATACGGCTGACTTTTCTGAACAATTTCTGAACTCTTCTGACTTTTCTGAACAAAACAGATCTGAACCCTCTGTTTTGGAGGTTTGATGCGATTTCATCTATTGTAATTGATTATGTTATCCCTCTGAGCACAACTTTAAGGTTCTTCTCACTACTGAGTGCAAATATGTGGTAGGGTAGGTTGCTATTATCCAGTAATTAGGTTAGTTTTCTGTAATCGATGGAAGTTTTTGACTGGATGCGAATTCCTTCTTCCCTGTTGGTGGCGTTCGTAAATCTTATTTCTAATGTTCGGAGTGGATGTTCAGTGATTTTTATCTCTTAGGATGACTGGGGGTATTCTTTCTTTTGAATTTGTATTATTATCAGTCTCCATTTCCAATGGTTTGGGCGTGTCTCTAGTACCGGAGATTTTTCCTTTATTTTATTTTATTTATTTATTTTTTAACCATTTGGAATTTCTCCTGTGTGCCAGCTGTGTCCGATATAAGGTTGGCATTGGTTTGGAATTTTGCCTCATTCTTAGGATTTGGTGACTGGTCTGAGCCCTGTTGTCTGTTGTTTAATGCTGTTAGTGGTCGTGAGTTCGGATATTCCAGACTGTTTTTTTTGTGACGATTGTGAAGGAAAATGTCTCGAAGAGCTTTATTTTTCCTGGCCAGTTATTATTAAGTACTTCCAATAATCTGATGAACTCCCGATATATATCTGCGAATTTCGTTTCATCTATTAGTTTTTTTTTTCATGTCTATATACCAATCAGATGTTGCTATTTGTTAAGATTAAAAAGTTTTCCTTACCTACGTTTATCGTAGCTGCACTTATAATGCGATTCACAATTTTGTCGTACAAAAACTATTATTATAACTGCTAACTCTTATATATATCCAGGGTGGCCACCCAGCAAAAATATTTAGTACCAACTTATTCAGGAAAAAGGTATTAGATCTGAAAAAAAAAAAAGTACTAAATTTTTATTTGCTTTCGTTTCCATAGCAAGACAAGTTACACAAACTTCGTACGAGGATGGTCTGTAAAGTTCTCGGTATAACAATGAAAAAACGAATTTATAATTCCAAATTATTTTTATTTTTCAACATGATCTCCCTTAAGACTAATACATTTATTCCAGCGCCATTATCCCATCCCTGTAATGGTTCTCAGTAAGATCTGAGAAATACCCCTCTACAGCTGCAATCACCTCTTGATTCGAAGAAAAACGCTGACTAGCGAAGAAGAGAGTTTTAGTTTTGGGAAAAGATAGAAGTCAGAGGGAGCCAAATCAGGGGAATAGGGTGGATGTTCCAACAATTGATAGTGCAGATCCCTTAATTTTCCCATTGCCAAAACACCTTTGTGGGCAGGTGCATTGTTCTGATGGAAGATGATTTTTTGCTTTTGCAAACCGGGTCTTTTCTCACGAATTTTTTCGTCTAGTCTGGTTAAAATATCGGAATAATATTCCCAGGTTATTGTTTTAGCCTTTTCAAGATAATTAATAAACAAAATGCCTTTAGCATCCCAAAACACCAATGCCATCCTGCTGATGGAACTGACTTTGTCTTCTTTGGCGCTGAACAACCGGCTTCTGTCCACTGTTTTGACTGCTGTTTGGATTCTGGTGTGTAATGATGAATCCAAGCCTCATCCATTGTAATAAATCGACGCACTGAATCAGTTTTATTCTTGTTAAAACGCTCAAAGCACTGTTCAGATTTTCATGCGAGCGCGTTTTTGATCTACTGTGAGCAAGCACGACACCCATCTTGCTCAAAGCTTTTTCATTTGCAATTCTTCATGCAAAATATATCTTACACATTCTTTTGAAATGCGTATAGTCTCGGCAATTTCACGCACTTTGACTCGTCAATCATCCAATACCATATTGTGCACTTGATCAATGATTTCTAGTGATGTTACACTTTTTGGACGTCCTTCACGTGGATCATCTTCAAGGCGGGTACAGCAACGTTTAAACTCGGCAGTCCATTTATTAATTGGAGAAAACGAAGGAAAAGAGTGTCCATAAACTTTTATGAACTTCGAATGACGTTAAACCTTCTTTTATAAAGAATTTTTTAAACACACGATACTCAATTTTATTCATTTCAAGGGATGCAGACACTTTTGCCTCAGACAGCTGTATAACACAAACTACTTCTTGATTGAATGACTTGCAATTGAACATAGATGCTTATAGATGTACTAACTTAGAGAAAAAAATCTTGCCGATAGTGTTTGCCATCTATGGTCCAACCCGAGAACTTTTCAGACCACAATAGTAAAACTGATGATGATTAAGGGAGGCACAGTATACAGCTAATGTTGTTAAATTTAGAAATACTGTTCTCCTATCCTACAGCATTTTTTATTTAATGAACTTTATTCCAAAAAACCATGAATTCTTGATCTTTTTTTTTTCCGATATTTCTGGTCTTCAATCGTTGCCATTCTCTATCAAGTTCTTCACAACTATTTTCTTCAATAACATTAAGAATATTTACAACAAATGGTATTACACTGTAAAAACAGGCTGATTTGCACATTTCAAGATTCAGCATCGCTAAACATTTTAATACAGGATCTTTGAAATTGTTCGTTTGAACACTTGGCTACAGAATTCAACATAGAAGGACAAACATTTCGCCTTAACGTTTCTTATGTCTCTTTCTGGAACTTCACTCTTATCTTTCTGATAAGATTCTCGACTGGATTTATCTTTTCAATTGATGTGTTTGTAACATATTGCGATTCCATGATCTTTTTCATTTTATCTCTTATTGATAAAATTAGAAGATGAATACGATATTCAGTCCTTATAAGGACTGGCTTAAAGGAGCGAAGCAAGAATGCTTTTCATCTTCCCCGTTATCTGTAGAGGACGGTGTAGGGATAAGGTGTTATTGAGCTATTAAAGCTCTGATCATGGCAAGAGGGCAACAGCAATAGCCGAGCCTCAGTTAGAATTTCATTGGCTACAGCATTGCCATCCATTACCCTCCAAGGGTATTATTAATCACCGCATCTCACGGTCCAGTTTCCTATTCCTTCCCTCCCCGAGATAAAATAAGAGATATATAATATAATATATATAATATACCTCCCTCCCCACGATAAAATAAAATATAATATATTCACTCGGGATGTAAGCAGGCACGTGGAGATATCTGATATAAGAGGATACAAGTGGGGCAATAGAACTATCACAATGCAGTACAAGACAGATGTATCAAATTACAGACTGGTGTGTGTTTCTGGAATGTCTATTAAAATTTCAGTGAGATTGGTTAGAATTGGGATGTAGGATTGAGAAAATAAGAAAAATATTCTATGTACAGGTTAACATGGTTTGTTAAATGTTGATCTTTCAAGTTGGCAAAGGTTATGATCAAGTGACCCCATTGGTGGGAAAGGATTATTCTAATAAAGAGCATATTTCTGGATTTTGCAAAGACATTTGACATATTAACACATGACAGAATTGATGTATAAGTTAAGCCAATAAATTAGTATAATCGTTAATTGATAGGATAGGAGGCTGACGCCAGAATAGATATCAAAGGGTTGGGGACAAGAGGAGCCGTGTCTCAGAAACAGAGGGTTACCAGTGGAATCGCGCAAGATTCTTTCTATCCTGGAACTACTGCAACTAATGGGTTTATGAATGATCAGAAATGCATCAGATTTGGATAGACAAATCTATCGATCTCTAAACTCCAAACTCCAAAAGATATTGGATAATAATGATAATTAATTCAAGGAGTCATGCAAGCTTCCAGAGGAAGTTTTAACAAACAAATGTCTTAATCGAGATTCGAACCCGCAGTCTTTGTGGTAAACAAGCACCAACTGAGCTGCCAAGGTCGGAGTTCCGATTTTCAGACAAGCTTTTTGTTCATGATAATTCACCGTGAATGCACGCAGAACTATCTCAAACAGTCTGCACTAATGTGACCAACTGCAATGGTCAAGGCCATCTCGTTGGTCGCGTAACGATCGTCTCCGGTCACCGATAGTCGTTACATGAAAGAAATCGCCCTCTAGCGGTTAAATCCTGCATTTTTTTATTGGTAAATTTAAATCGCGCTCTTTAAGGAATCTACTGAAGTCTTAAAATAGAATAATTGATTGGAAAACACTAACGCGTAACACCCGCTGGTTTTCACATGACACCTAGTGTACAGAGCTTGTAAATATTAATGACTATTTGCGTGTTTTTTAAGATTAAATTTGCTACTTTTCCGTTTTAATCTGTAAGCATTAAACCTTCAAAAACGGGTGTCTCTGTGGCGTAGTCGGAATTATTATTTTCAAGAGCGTTTACTGAATTACTGAATGTAACAACTTTAAATAAATATATAAATATAAATTTGATTTTTCACGATGCTGAAGTTCTGATTCAGTTTTTATTTATTCCTTCCTCATTCCATAATCAAAAAAAAAATTCTGTTAACCCTAAATCTAAATGCTAAATGTCATAAGTACGTTTTCCCCCCACTTCTAGCAGCGCGAAATGTAAGCAGCAAATGCACTTCTAGTAACGTTGCCATAGCAACCATGCGTCCGTTTTGAAGAGTGTAAAAAAAAAAAAAAAAAACGTAAAACGCATGTTGTTTATTCAATAACGGACAGAATTGAGTTTTCTTACATAATTTATTCCTATTATTCTCTTCAATCGCGTAAGTGATGCAAAAGAAATTGTATAGATACTTAAGAAACAGTAAGAAGAGTACAGACGAGCACCAAGAAAAATCTACTGATGTCTTAGTTGGAAGACATGTAGAATAGAAACAACGTCCAGTCAATTCAAATAAGAACTCTTTAATATCTCTTCAAGGGGATGCAAACACATCTTGTTATCTTTCTAAACTACTCGGTACAATCCTTACATAATACATTATCCAGTTATCGTGAACTCCTGACTACCAGTAACTTAGCAACAAGATGTTTCAGTTTATGTGCGAATCTAGTGAATAGCGGTCCAGAGAAATTATGAACGAATCACGTACAGAGTACTCGGACTATGAAAAATACTGTAATTTACTTAATACAGCTCTATAATAGGCTCAAAATAAATTAGATTAGAATGTAAATACCAATAAACATAGTTGTAATGCATAAAATTACTGCTTTGAATAAAAAATATTAATAACCAATATATGAGTAACAAAAAACACATTTTAATTAGAAAATTAGACTTAAAAAAATTTAATTCTTCAAATAAATAAAGAAATAATGCAAATACACCTATTTTTATTTAATATCAAAAACCTTTAATAAACACTTAAAAGAAACGCAATCTGAGAGGGTGATTGAAGGAATCAATCGACCGTGAGATGCGGTGATTGATTCATTCAATCCAATACCCTTGGAGGGTAATGGATGGCAATGCTGTAGCCAATGAAGTTCTAACTGAGGCTCGGCTATTGCTGTTACCCTCCTGCCATGATCAGAGCTTTAATAGCTTAATAACACCTTATCCCTACACTGTCCTCTACAGATAACGGGGAATATGAAAAGCATTCTTGCTTCGCCCCTTTAAGCCAGTCCTTATAAGGACTATAAGGCAATCTGAGAGGGAAGAAAGATACCCTTGGAGGGTAACGGATGGCAATGCTGTAGCCAATGAATGAAGTTCTAACTGAGGCTCCGCTATTGCTGTTACCCTCCTGCCATGATCAGAGCTTTAATTGCTCAATAACACCTTATTCCTACACTGTCCTCTACAGATAACGGGGAAGATGAAAAGCATTCTTGCTTCGCCCCTTTAAGCCAGTCCTTATAAGGACTATAAGGGAAATCTGAGAGAATAGATTGAGAATCGACCGTGAGATGCGGTGATTAATACCCTTGGAGGGTAACGGATGGCAATGCTGTAGCCAATTAAGTTCTAACTGAGGCTCGGCTATTGCTGTTACCCTCCTGCCATGATCAGAGCTTTAATAGCTCAATAACACCTTATCCCTAAACTGTCCTCTACAGATAACGGGGAAGATGAAAAGCATTCTTGCTTCGCCCCTTTAAGCCAGTCCTTATAAGGATAAGGAAATTAATCTCTTCCCCGTGTGGTTGCCGGGATAAGAATAGCTCCACCGCAAATCCATGCGTGTCGTAAGAGGCGACTAAATGGACGGAGAGTTTTATTCTCTTAGGTTTCTTCCGGAATTTCGCTCTCGGTGAGAGGGGGGGGGCTTAGATTTCGGAAGGTTTGCCTGGGAGCGCATATTTTGAGTCTTTGGGGAGGGTATCCTCCGGCACGGCCCGTTGAGGGGCTTTGTCAGTGAATGCTTTTCTCTGGAATATGAGCGGTTCTGCTCGGTGGTGGTGGGGGGGGGGGGTGTCCCATCACCGAGTGGAGCCAACGCTGAGTTGGACGGTCTTTCGGCCACTATGGAGTGGTCTAGAGATCGTCCTAATTTTTAGACTTTGCTTTACTTAAAAAAAAAAAAAAAAAGCACCAATGTAGCTAATGCATGTCGTACGAGGCGACTAAAATTGACACTCAGGGAGGGTAATGGATAGCAATGCTGTAGCCAATGAAGTTCTAACTGAGGCTCGGCTATTGCTGTTACCCTCTTGCCATGATCAGAGCTTTATAGCTCAATAACACCTTATCCCTACACTGTCCTCTACAGATAACGGGGAAGATGAAAAGCAATCTTGCTTCGCCCCTTTAAGCCAGTCCTTATAAGGATATAAGCAATTAATCAGAGAAAGCGGTTTACGTTCTGGGTTTAGCTCTCAATATTGGAATGAAGTGAAAGGTTTATCATGTTCAATTGTTTTTCTGAGGGAAATAAAGTACCGTATATGCCGATGATGTAGAGGGCACTTTGAAAGATAATGATTCCATATACATCTTTTTGGTATATTGGAAAAATTCAGCAAGATCAGTGGATTAACTACTAATGCAGACAAGACAAAATGAAAACTTTTTCGAAAATGGGATCTTGGAGGCGTTCCTTTTGGACCAATCCCTAAGAGAGAGAGAGAGCCCTTTATTATACTTAGAATTCCCTTCTCCACTTACCCAATATTACCAGTTCAAGAACTTATATACAAGACTTTGATACCTTAGAAGACTGGAAAATAGAACCACTCTCTTTTTCTTCTAAAGCCATATACTCAAAACCATAAAATCTTCCTTATTCAGTTGTACCTAATAAATATTACAGACATCACAGAAGCTGAAGAAAAGCAATTATATAGTAACCCTGTGCAATTTTTTTGGTACAGCCGATACCAAGAAGTTAAAAAGGAATTTCTTCAACTATCAAAGAAGCATGAAGGATTTGGGCTTCCAGTCTTAAAGTTCTGCTACTTAAGTAATACAGCTTCTAAAATCCATAAAATATTGCAAACTAATCACAGATGTGCAAGACCACCTTCTCCTGTACTACCTAGGTTTTCATCTCCTGTATGAAGTAAATGATTATAAAGGTCAAAAAGCTGAGATGGTTCTTGAATACATGCTTAACTCCAAGACTGCTAACTCCGAAATTGACATTTTTTCCATTAAAAAAAAATAAAATAAAATTTGGTATAAAGAAATCTTTAATCTCTTTCGCTGCGAACTTCCACAGTTGGGTACTGACGACAATGCTTTGTTTCATAACTTGATGAAGTTCCAAGGGTATCCTAACAGGAGGGATTTGCTTGGAGAATTGCATATGGCTGCCTTCCAGTCAATACCATCAAATGGGGGTAATTTAACATCGGCGATCCAATGTGTGACATCTGTAACCGATTGGAAACAGTAACGTGCATTTTACAGCTGCCCTCTTGCTCTGCATATTTGGAACAGATTATGTAATGTGTTGGGCATGCCACTATTTACAACAGAACAGGTTATTTTTTTTACAATACCCACCACCTGTCAGCAATGGGAAGAGACTTTTGAATTTTATAATTAATGTCTTTTCTTTCTCCTAATACTATCAGGCTCTCTTGCACCCCCTATACTAACTACTCTAGGCCTATGATGAGCACCCCTTTACTTTTTGATCGCAGTTGTTTTTCTGGGTGGTTTACTGATGTAGGTATGAGCACGGCTAACAGAGAGAGAAGAACTGAATCAAATAGTATTTGAATATCTACAGATATTAGGAAATTTTATTTAGGATCATTGTATAAATGAATTTATTAAGAATCATTAGGATTGGATGAATTCTTCAAGATACAGCCTATGGTATTCTTCTGTGTAAACTGTAATATGAATCGTATGCATGAAAGATGTAAACATAAGAGTACATTAGTATTATTATCGTGCATGGAATAATGGTTAGAAAATCCTAAATCTTGCTCTAGGGACCAAAAATGAAACTTTTTCAAGCCACTGGTGGAGAACTAGGCGGTTAGACACGGTTCTTCAGCTACTGTATGTTTATTTGGTTCTGTAACTAAGACCAACTTTGAACTTCGCTTCTTTTGTTTTGCATAATTGTATACAATAAAGCCGTCAATAATTTTATGCATTTTACAATTGGTATTATCATTATTACATAACACCTTCAAAGAATTCAATTCTGTTTTTTCAATAGCGAATTATGGATGAAGAACTTGGAACCTAAAGAAGTCTGACGGAAAAAATAAACGCTTTTGAGATCTTGCGTTACAGGAGACTATTGAGCATACATAAGAAGGACATGAACTGATGCCAGAAAGGATCGACTTTAAGACTCCTTGAGGTTATCGACAGAAGAAAGTTGAAATACTTTGGACATATTGGAAGAATGGAAGGAGAGTTTCTCAAAGCAGTAATAGCTTCTCAAAACTGGGATTTTTCATCCAGCATACAGGAAAATCGGCCCTGATACACATGCATACAGACCAAGAATACTATTGGTGGTAGTAGATGGCGTTACGTATAGCTCATGGATTGTAACGTTGTGTGTAGATTAAAGATTTGAGAAGTGTATAGTGCGGTTGCTTAAAGTGGAGTCCATCTATTCATAGATTAATTGGAACATCATCAGATGCCGTATGGTCATTTCTGCTTTTCTGGAGGCTTCAACTCTCTGAAGACCAGTCACTCCAGACATATCATCCATCCATCTCATTGAGGGTCTAACACTTCCTCTTTATCCAGGAACTATATCTTCTATAAAAGATATAATTCCTGGATAAAGACCACCTGGCAAGGATTAGTGTTGCACATCATCGAGGAATAGAGTGATACGGCATTTGATGATGTCCAGTGAATCTATGAATAATTGGACTCCACTTTAAGCAACTGCACTATACACTTCTTAAGCCTTTCATCTACACACAACGCCACAATCCATGAGCTGAACGTAACGCCATTTATCGCCACCAATAGTATTCTTTGTCTGTATGCATGTGTACTAGGACCGATTTGCCTGTATGCTGGGTGAAAAATCCGAGTTTTCCATGAAAAAAAAACAACAAAAGACCGTTTAATGAAGTGTTATAAATTATTATTTAATGGGTTGGCTCTATCGTGTAACGATTTGTAATCTTAACCGTTCCTCTGTCACGTGTGGCGACGATACCATGCAGCAATACGAAGACCTCAAATTCGCCGTTTGCTGAAGTTCAGAAACATTTTTAATAGCTCACTCACGCTTTCATGTATCGTTCCGAGAAGGCTTGGTCATTATACTCTTCCATAGTTAAAAGGAAGTAACCCTACCTTAATCTCATGTTGAATAATAGTAGTGTTAATGTTTGCGCAAAAAATAAAAGTTTGATGGAAATCTTCACCAAATTTCACTAAAACATTTACAATTTAATCCAAAAGGAAGAAAGCACCCACGATCTATTTTCGCAAGCAAGTTCGCCTTTCTCATCTGCACAAACACATTGGTCTGTTGAGTGAAATTAGTATTCGAATTGAAAACATCTTACATTTTACATATACATGAAATACACGGTACAAAATCATTTCTAGCGACTTCGTCAATGATTGTTTACAGACTCTGCTGAAAGAAATAATTGTTTCTTACACCTCACTGGACCATAGCATCATGTTCAGCCTATAAAAAAAAAGTTAAGACAATTTCCTCAGTTTTGGTGCTCTAGACAACGTCTTGCTAGCCAGATGACTTTGAGTTGAACCTGTTTGTAGATGTTTCGAAAAGCAAGGTTAACTTGCCTCGAACTGCAGTTGCACGGGGCATTACTCCGATAAACAAAGATGAATAAGTGCCTCATATGTATTTCTTTTAATTACTTAACTTGTAGGCTCAGAAACGGGAACCGTGTGCTCATGCAAAGAATGCAAAATATGATTGATGGAACGTTGTTCCCATGGGCGCTTTACCATAATTAAATTCTGATCATAAGAGTAAACTGCGTGTTTTACTAATCCCGGTGTATAACGTGGTAGGCCAAAACAGTACATTCCATGGGCTATTCAAACTAAGGGTAATTCTTATATTTGAACATCGCTGCTACACTTTATGTTCGTTGCATTACGTACTGCAATTACATTTGACTGGCAGCAGCTAAATGAGATATTTCATCATTTTACTGCAACTATTAGAGAGTATCGTATTCCTTAAGTAAATACAGTAGCGAACAAATGAATGCGAACAAGCCGAAATTTCGTCTTTTGGTTTGGGTTTGGTTTTTGTTTCAGTTCACAATAATGTTGGTTTTGGTTCTAAATAAAGACTAGAAATTAATGTTTCTGACATGACAGTCCATCGAAGATTTTTGGAAGCACGGATGGTTGCACACAGTCCTAAACAGAAACAACTGTTGACGAAGGCTATGCAGCAAAAGAAGCTCCAGTGGGAAAAAGTGTACAAAGATTGGACTGTTTAGAAGTGAAAGAGTGGCATATTCTTAGATGAGAGCCATTTCTTTGTCCGAGGAGACCGAGTATCCTATGTTCACAAATCAGCGGTTGAGAAGACTTCTCTCGCCAACCTTCAATCTCCTAAACATCCGGCTAAGAAGATGTTCTGGGGTTGTTTTACACACGACGATCCAGAATCACTTGTGCCTATTGACGGTCTGATGAAAAGAGACCAATGCATAAAAATGTTAGAGAAAAGAGTGGTCCCACAAATCCAGAAAGACAAAGAACTCATCTTCCAACAGGATCTCGTTCCATGCCACACTTCAAATAAAAAAAAGGGAAAGAGTTCCTCAAAAATCACAGCATCCGATTGCTTCATTAAATAACTCTCCTTACATTAACCAAATAAAAAATTTGTGGATCATAGTGAAAAAGAGATTGGAAAATTAAATTGTGACAAAAGATATTCTTAATACAATCCATCATAAAAGTATGGTTTCGAGATGCAGAAATAAGAAAAATGTTGAATATATCGATACAACACTTTTGTTCGACAGAAGTGTTCAAGCGAATAAGTCCACTAAATTTGAACCTTTCAAGCTTCGATTCATCTAACTAACAATGAAAGAATGAAATACTTTGCAAAAAAAAAAGAAAAGAAAACTGGCCCCCAAAGTGCCGGCTAGTTGTACTTTCAACTGACCGGCACAAGTTATTCTTCGACTGTTAAAACTTAATCTGAAAAAGTAATTGATGTCACAATAGTAATAAAAATAATGTCATCATAGTAGTTGCTTCTAAACTGCAACTAACCTCCTGCAGTACTTTACTTAGTTCAGCCGTTTTTTTTTTATTACTTACAAGATGTTTTTCATAAGATAATCATTACAGTAGCATCACATTCAATCACTGAGGAAGCTAACGAGACAAAAATCAATCAGAATGTGTCTCGTCTTATACATAATCATTTTGTGCCGGCAAAGCTATTCTGCGGAGTCACTCCCATGGGTAAACCAGTGATTGCATTGGTTCTGCAATTCCTAAAATAACGTCTCCGGTGTCATTGACATATAGCGGACGGCATTTTTAATGAAAAGATTTCTAGATCGCTTGATGCGCAAATTTTTTCATCCATAAACTTAAAGAGACGAAGAGAGAACTGCGCATACGCGTAGAAATAAATAAATAAATAAACCAAGTTTCATATTCCAGTCTCTCCTGATTTACATACTAAGCAAAGAGGCTTGGACGGCAAACATAGTGATCAACAGCTTCTTAAAATGTTGAATATCTTGTACATTTGCATTCATGTTATCAAACATTCGTCCTATATGAATAGTGACAGCTCGAACCCCTTTTTATAGAATATTGGAGACAGCAATATATCACCAGCTTTACAACCACCAATTACCTTTGTAGTACGACCACTAATATTATCTATTTTTGTGCAATCATTTATACGTCCTATGTCCAAAAAGAAACCGAACTTTTCGAAAATAGAAGAAACTATTGGCGCTACCTGTTGTATCTTTTGGTTGTCGAAAGCGGCAACCTTCATTAGTGTTGTGTCAACTGTTTATGACATTTGTTTTTTTCATTAGAAGCTGAGTTATAGTGCCAAGAGTGACAGCGTGTTTTGACGAACGGTTGGAGAACGAGTTTCAAACAGAGAGCTGCGATTGACTTTTGTGTTAAACTTGGTAAAAGTTTTACCGAAACGCATCAAATGCTTCAAAAAATGTATATGGTGATGAATGCTTATCCAGTACTCAAGTTTACGAGTAGTTTAAGCGATTTCAAAGTGGTCGTGAGACGTTTGAGGACAACGAAAAACCGAGCCGTCCAAAAACTGGACTGAGCGAAGTTAACATCCAAAAAAGTGCGTGATTTCATCAAAGAAAACCCGAAATCGTCCTTGAGATTGATTGAAGATGAATTGGGGATTCCAAAAATCAACTGTGTATAACATTTTGACCGAGAGTTTGGGCCTTCGTAAATTGAATTCGCAATTTGCACCATCTCATCGTTCGAACATTGCGAGACAGTTTGAGCAAAAACAAAGTATGTGTGTTGGATCACTCGCCGTATTCACCTGATTTAGCACCCTGTGACTTCTTTCTCTTCCCCGGACTTCATTTGCCGATGAAAGGAAAGCGATACGACACCATTGAAAACGTTCAAGCGGCAGTAACCACGACCCTCAACAGTATCCCAAAAACCGATATAAAAAACTCAATTAACAAATTAATTGACAAACGCTGTATCGAAGCTGAGGGAGAGTATATTGATTGAAATAAATGATTTGAATAATTATAATTGGCCTGCGTTTTATTTTCTATCAAAAGTTTTCGATTTCTTTTTAGACAGAGGGTGTATGGGATTAATGTATAACCCTACATTTCTAAGCTTATCATTTATTTAAGGTGCCTGAGGTGATAGCGTACCAGGCAGATTTATCTGTATACATGAATATCTCACGGATTTCACTGGTGGTTAATGTTGGTGCTTCTTCATGCAGCAGCTCGTTAGCCGATATGCTAACTAAAAAGAACATTTAAGAAATTAGGCTTAACAACATTCTGTTGGTTAACTGATTGTTCTCTTGCTAGCTAATGGTACAGCGTAGGGAAGACAGTTAACCCTAAACCACTAAATTGATTGCACAGTCAATGAATGCACAATTAGTGTACTACTCTGTAATAGCCAATTATTCAGGGCTATTAAATTTCGTCTCACGTTGCTGTATTTGTTCCAGTGATGGATGGAAGTCTTCTTAAAGACTTCTGTATATCATTTGTTTCAGTTTAATTTTCGAGGATACGAAAGATTATAGCAAATAGTTTATGCAAATCACCTATGCTAGCTATACATAAATTTAAACGTTAGCATGGAGAATCTAATATAACTGTGCTTGGAGTAATTGTTTTCATGAGTGAATAGGAAATGACATGTCGCATTGTGAATAACTTAGAGCTCTTCCGTTTTGATTACCGTAAGTTAAAATACGAATAAGATGTTAGAAGTTAGAATAAAACAATATTTTATTTATTTTTTTCTATTTCGTGCTACATACGGCTACTACACTTGCATTTCCTTCATAAAGTCGGCAGGTAGAAGCACCATACGATTGCATTTCGATTCTTTATTTCTCCCTAGTTTTGTTGCTATGGAAACAATTTTATGAAATCAGAAAAAAGTTATGCAAAGCTTTATGTAAAATTTTTACGCCTACGTTGGAAAACAAATAACAGTCCTCTAACTCCTTTGGTTTCCCAAATAGAGTAGGCGGAGATCATTTAATCCTCGCTAACTTTCTGAGGCACATTCAGCCTCCATTCTTCAATCTTCACTGATAGCGAGCTAAAAACTATCAATGAATCCAGACTTTTCAGGGGAGAGAGTGCTGCAGACAATAATACGAGTTTTAGGGTCACAAAGCAATTTTCGTTTCAATGTCATTGGGTGGTGGTAGTAATGCGGCTGGGTGGGTAGAATATATAAAAAAACAGAAAAAAATAATAATGCATGCTATGTTTGAACAATGATGGATGTTATCATGTTCTGTTGTTCACGTTCACTCTGTCCAAGGTTTGACTTAGGTATGTATTGATAAACAGTTCAACTACCATAATAATATCTAATGGACTATTTTGAGTAATTTCTCATTTCTTGTGTTTAAACTTTTAGTTACCTTTAACCCCTGAAGATGTAAGTACCAAACGACATACGAAACTTGTCGGCTTTATTTATCTTTATTTATCTTAATACAATGCTTCCCAAACTTCTGGATGTCATCCCCCCCTTTGGAAACATTAAAATATTTTACGCCCCCCCTCCAAAAAAATCGTAATATAGACATATATTATTATCATATTTATTGCATTTATATTCAATACAAAACATACACAGCGCATATTGCAAAAATCAAATGCAAATATTACATTTTCAGCATCTTACATACACATTTGACATGGCACATTATCTCATATTTTGATATAGATAGATATCTTATTATTGTACATTTGCAGTCAAGCACACGAAACGTAAAACGATTAGTAATAAAGAAAAAATTAAAAACGTAAAAGAAGTTTAATAATAATTTAATGCGATGGATGTGTTTCAATACTGCTACACCAAAAGTCAATATCAGGTGAAATATTTGAAACTGCAATTCTTAGATTTCTGCTTTGAAATGAAACTTATATGAATAAGTAATATTTACTAATATTCATTAAGCGCCGAAATACGCAGGAAGCAAAATTTGCGAACCAACACCAATGTGTGATTTTTTTTTTCATTAAAATATAAAAAATAACAAAAAAGAAATAATAAATAATGAAAATTAAATACGTTTCTTTTAAGATAAAAAGAACTACTTAATCTTAAAACATTTTCAATTTATTTTCATTATTTCACGGCCCCCAGTTTGGGAAGCTATGTCTTAATAAACATGTGATCGCAATATCGAAATCTTTCTTTTGAATTGCTAAACCACAGAAACCTACGCCTACGATAATTTTTTTTTTTTTTAAATCCGTATTATCGCCGAAATCAATCGTTTTAATGGCAATTATGAATTACACTATACCCCTGCATTTATTCAAAAGTCATACATCGAATTTCGAAACATCCGATTATATTCTTCCAATTGCGCCTCCGTAGCGCAATTGGAAGAACGACGGTACATTGCGCCCTTCGATTGGAATAGGCCTAAGTTCGATTCTCGTCGCGACGGGAGGAATCTTTATCTGGTCGATTTCAATCGAAGGTGAGTTAGCCGATCTCATATGGAGGTAGCAGGGTTTTTTCTCCCGGAAACTCGGGTTTTTCATCCCGCATACAGACAAATTGGCCCTTCAGAACACACGCAATTTACAGACAAAAATTACTAGTTGTGGTGGTGTTGGAAGTGGGCGGTAGATGGCGTTGATGGAGATGATTCGTAGTAGAGGTTAGGTGTAGAGAGAATTGTAGATGTCCTCCCACGATGAGTCTTCGGACTCCTTGGAGGTATCAGGAATAATAATAATAATAATAATAATAATACAGAAAAAAAAAAACTTTGTAAACTAGTAAATAAACTTTTTAAACGCTTTCGTTCTTCAAAGAAATTAAACTTTTGCTTCTTTCAAAATTTTAAAGGTAAATGTTACACTTTTTTCGTTTCCATCGCGGTATTTTTTCCCAGCGTACTAAACAAAAGGCGAATGCAACACGGACAAACAACTGCCACCATCTTGTGTTCCTAATCCTAATAGATGTTGAATATCATACATGCTGAATATCATACATGATTTTTGAGTTGTAAGATTAGAAACCAGAGTTTATTCTGGAAGAATAAATAAATAAATAAAACCCTATTAAATCAGTATTAATTCTTCAGCTGATCTAATACCATGGATATTACTTTTACTATTATATAATGTATATACCAGCTTAATTAATTTTAAATTTTCACTGACAGAAGCTTTTAATGTATTTCAAAGTTGGATAAGCGAAAAGTAAATGTAATCCGGGATCTGGATATTCTTTAATGGTATTCCTTAAGCAATATTCGTTTTAAAGTACTCGTAGTAGTATAGCGAGATTCTTATTGGTTAACATATGGAGACTGGGAGAAATATTAATTCTGGAGCTCCGTGGAGCAAATTTGGTGCTACACACTAGACAGACTGAGGGTGGGGATGGGGGAATGAATTTGATTTGAAGAAATTGCATAGGTTTCCAGAAAATACAGATTAAGGAAAACAATCTTTTTGAGTTGTCTTTACTAGTTTTGTGAAGAGGATAGAAGCAGTAGGTGTGAATAATGATGAGGAAGACTTGTTAGTAAGAGACTGAATCGAACGTGAAATAGGATTAATTACTGATTGTCTTTTGAGAATTAACCCGTTTTGAGGGGGGGGGGGTGGAATTGCAGTTATTTTTTATCGAACAATGATGCCACGAGTTTAAGATTTTCAGAGAAATTGAGCCATATGTGGGAATAATGTTATCTACTATTGTTGAAGAATCCGGGATTTTTTAAAAAAGTAAATAAGTTTTGACGGGAGAAATAATTCATTGAATAAAATAAAGAGTTCAGGATGTTGCGAAACAAGTATAAATGCATGCAAGAAAATTTAGAGTTATTTCAAAAAAAGAAACGCTTTGTTTTAGGATCTGATTGCCATTGAAAGAATTAAAAATTAACAAAAAATGAGACGGCAGAGTTCGAGTTGAGGTAATTAAATTCGTTTAAGATCATATGTGTTTATAGTATTGATTGCAAGTTATTCTAAATAATAACAAATAAAAAACTGCAGATACGGAGAGAAAATTATTGAAACACAGAAGGAAGTAAACGAAAGAACAGAAACTCTTTTACTGTTATGACATTAAAGTAGGTTTGAAGATAAAAAGTTGTTGATCCTCAGACGTATTGAGCGACCTGCTCAAATACATAGGATCGAAATCTTTCAGTCGGTTTTATGCTGCATTCGATCAAATGGTTTGAAAATGACAAAAGAAACAACCTGAATTTCTCCAAACCATTACACAGCCAAAAGATTACTATGATGGCAGTGGTGCATACTTGCGATCGATGATATTGCAAGAGGATTCTACGTGGTGTATAAGTTTCCCGTTAATGGACAACCTTATACATCACAAGGACTGCGAGGAAAGCAGTGAATCGATAATTAATAGTATACAACTGGATATTGAGGCTGTAAAACAGAAACATATAGTTGAACTTTATACCAAAGGGTAAATCCACATTTAATGGTGACATCGAAACAATTGATATTAAAAAAAATAAAATTAATCTTTGGGATATTGAATTTTTTTAATATGACACCACTAACCTTTGGATCCTTATAGCACAGAAAATTGCTAGGTGTTAGTTCTTGTATCTTCACTTTAGTCTCTGGTAATCTAGTTATTTCCAATCCACTTATTTGCGGTGAAAACAATTTACTGCTTTGCTTTCCTTTGATCACACCCAGATCTCGAAACCAAATCAGATTTCTATATTTTGAAATAATGAGAAACTCTCCACTTTCTTGGAATAAACATTGACTATGCTCGAAATCCAAAGGTCACGTTTTTCTCTTTGGCGAAACGAATTATTACCAAAGAATTGCAGTCTCACATTTGCGAGTATTGTAATTCAGTAATGCGCTTTTGAGCGATAATGGTAGAAGAAACGTTGTATGCTACGTATTCGGTAGTGCCTTACGTCATTGAAAGTTAAAACAAAAATTAAAAAAAAGACGTCGAATAAAGGCGATAAAAATATCGCTTCCAAGAATTGCTTCATCCAGCATATTTCTCAATTTATTTACGAGGATCCTATCAAGCTGCAAACCTCTTAGCACGTCGAGGTTAGGAGGTAAGCTAATCAGGGAACTTTGTTCTAGAGAGATACAGAGAGAGAGAGAGAGAGAAAGAGAATATGACGGATAAAAACAACCTAAATGCTTACTTGACAATAACTTAAATTTTGTACTAGGTATGTGCATTCTCTTTTTGACCGATGTGGGCGCGCGTTGCGCACAGCTTAGAGGCAACATTGGTCATGAAGCATATTTTCAGCTAATGATGCTTGCAATACAGGACTGCTAGAATTAGCAACATTCGTTAACATAGCGTCGAATCTGAACAATGAATTTGAAAAATGTTTCAAAGAGCTCTTTAGTAAAATGACATATTACATGTATGTATCTAATAACGTAGGCGTTCGAATCGAAACTTAGAACGAAAACAACAACAACAACAACAACAAAAAAAAACAACAACTAAGAATCTTAAAAACATCCTACACCCCCAAAGGGAGTGGACGGAATTCTTTTAAACCTAACTGACTTTGGATAATAAGTAGATATACTTATCACTCAGACATCACCGATAGCTGAGTTTATGGCTAATTATGATTTTGGAAACTTCAGGTGAGAGAACAGAACACACAACTACCACCATTTTAGGTTCTAAATCTTAGCTAGTATTGTCTTAAACAGTCGGTTGTAAAGTAGATTTTTCTGGGTTGCCAGGTTAAAAACCTGAATTTCTGCGAGGGAAAAAAATAAATAAATAAAGCATTTACCTGCGCTAAAGATCGACCAAAATCTGAGTGAGATACTGTATGCTGACTTCCGTCAAACTCTGTTCAGATGTCGAAGCTCTTTGTGAACACAGCTGATTCAGCTTTTTGTCATCTTTCCAAAATGGTTGCATTGCATCCCTTGTGCATAAACTGGTGTAAGATTGACAATGGAAGACCTTATTTGTGTTTCTGGTGGACCGTATTTCCTGCAATGTCTCCACGTATTGTTTCTGAATGGCCATGGTGTCATTCTCTAAAAAGTCCATAAACAAGACCATCTTTGTCCCAGAACATCGTTGCCACAATTTTGCCATGTTTCCATGCTTCATTACCTGTGACTGTGTGTGACCGAAAAACCTTCACTTTTTTCTTGTCACACACAGTCACAGGTAAACAAACATAGATTCATTTCACCATTCTTGAAAAGTCTGAAGAAGTTCCATACAGAAGACGTTCTAGGCTTCTTTGTATTCGTCGTTCAGAATTTTCACGACCCACGATATACAAAACCTTGTTGTAGCCGTGGTCGTTAATGATGGTTATTGCCGCTGATTTTCCGATACCGAGTACTTTGCAAAATTCGTACGCTCTGAGACGACGATCATCTTTGATCAGTCATTAATACGACTCTTATTGCCGGCATCACTGCTTCGCTCGCTGGCCGCTTCGAGGCTTGTTTCTAAATCTCGGGTTTCACCACTTTTATAGCTGATCCAGTGTCCAAATAAGCTCAAATCAATTTCTGTTCCATGCGTATTTTTAAGGTAGATAGAATTCAATCGTCATTCTGCTTCATACTTACATTTATAACAGCCGCCATTTTGTATGCTCTTGTGATCGATCGCAGCGCCACTATCTGTGGAGGAACTAGACTATTGCTATGCACTCAATGACGTAGAAAGCTTTACGCTAATTTCGATTTATATATACCAGTATTTTTCATAAATTCCTATGCATAATACGAATTTTTAGCAAATTTTATAACGTTTGGCAGCCTCTTCACCCCTAAGAAAGCATCCGCAGATGTAACAAAATGCATTTGGATTATTTACACAAGCACATGATGATAAAAAAAATTTCACATCACACACATTTACGCACACAAAATAAATTATACTCAGATTGACACTTGCGATATTTTAACCACTATATACTAGCGCCACCTATCACGTTCACTTCTCGTTAAGTCTAGAATGTTCTAACACGAAAAAAAATGGATACCTTTTAAACCAAAAAGAAATAGCACTCTCAAATTTCTGAGTAGTAAAATTTTTTTTATATTCTTTAAGGAAGACACAATGTTACTAATGCTTAAAAACTAATTTTTGTTTAGCAAAAATACAAACAGCGTTTATAATGCGTTAAAAAATCAATTTTTTTTAGCTTTAGTTTTTCGTATTGTTAACAAAGAAAACATTCTTATGCATGTTTACAAATGATGTTGACTTAAATTCAAAAGATATAAACATTGAGCCAAAAAACAATTGAAATATTAATATTAAATGGACCAAGAGAGTACTCTAATACAACCGGCTCATATTTCTATCGACATCGCTACGAAATTGAAGATATTTCGAGAAGCAAAGTTTGTCATTTTTCTATGAATTTCCCATAAGACATTCCATCCTATAATTCAAAAATGACAGGTGCAGTTATTTTTCTGCTTTATCCTATTACATTTAAAAAATATTGCAAGTTAGTTTACCTTTGAGTTAACGTACTCAGATTTCTTTTCTTTTTTTTTTTTTTCCTGGAAAGAATGTTTCAAAAAATGATGTATCAGTAAATCAATGCGATTGTATCAGTTCGAGTTGTATTCAATTTAGGAAAGCCATTTATTTCTTCATTAAGTTGACCTGATTTATTTATTTGGTATTTGTTGTCTGACGTAATGTGTTCTTATTTTTAAAAAAGAAAATCACAGAACAGATCGGATTGTTGCTTTATTTGAAGTCAGCCATGAAGAGCAAATGTATGATAGGATTTTCTTTGAATTACCAGCATTGTAACCTTTACAAAGCAATAGGAAAATAAAGTTTAATTAACGAAGGAATGCGGGGATTATATCCTTCATGAAATTAAAAATTATTATTTAGGGTTCTGAAACTTTAGTGAAATTAAACGATGAACAACACGGATATATATACTGCATTTATGTGCTCAAATACTGCTTGAAATTTAAAAAGGATATTAAAAAAAAAAAAAAAACATTTATTAACATAAAAATTCTACGTTTCGCCTTTTACATGAAGGTCATTTTCAGAAATATATACGTGGGTGGTCGAAAAGTTCTCGGCCTTGCAATGAAAAAACGAATTTATAATTTCAAAATTATTTTTATTTTTCCAACATAATCTCCCTTAAGACTAATACTTTTATTCCAGCGATGCTTCAGCGCCATTATCCCTTTCCTGTAGTGGTTCTCAGTAAGATCTGCAAAATATCCCTCTACAGCTGCAATCACCTCTTGATTCGAAGAAAAACGCTGACCAGCGAAAAAGAGAGTTTTAGTTTTGGGAAGAGATAGAAGTCAGAGGGAGCCAAATCAGGGGAATAGGGTGGATGTTCCATCAATTCATAGTGCAGATCCCTTAATTTTCCCATTGCCAAAACACCTTTGTTGGCAAGTGCATTGTCCTGATGATAGATGATTTTTTTCTTCTGCAAACTGGGTCTTTTCTCACAAATTTTTTATTTCCCAGTTATTGGTTTACCCTTTTCAAGATAATTAATAAACAAAATGCCTTTAGCATCCTAAAACACCGATACCATGACCTTTTCTGCTGATGGAACCGACTTTGTCTTCTTTGGCGCTGAATAACCGGCTTCTGTCCACTGTTTTGACTGCTGTTTGGATTCTGATGTGCAATGGTGAATTCAAGTCTCATCCATAGTAATAAATCAATGCACAAAATCAGTTTTATTCTTGTTAAAATGCTCCAAGCACTGTTCAAAGATTTTCATGTGAATGTGTTTTTGATCTGCAGTGAGCAAGCTCTGCACCCATCATAGGCAAAGCTTTTTCATTTGCAATTCTTCATGCAAAATATATCCTACACGTTCTTTTGAAATGCCTATAGTCTCAGCAATTTCACGCACTTTGACTCGCCGGTCATCCAATACCATATCGTGCACTTAATCAATGATTTCTGGTGATGTTACACTTCATTTGGATGTCCTTCAAGACTGGTACGGCCACGTTTAAACTCTGCAACCCTGCAACAGTGTTTTATTTTAAGGACTCAACTGTGAGTTCATAAATCTAGAATAAGTAATTATTATTCAGGATAATTAACAATACCTCACTTATTCATTCTCTCTCTCTCTCTCTCTCTCTCTCTCATGCAGGCGTTTCTTTCCAGCTATTTCTTAAGATATATTTCATCCTTTTAATTGTGAAATTTCGTAATAACATAATAAGGGTAATAAATACTTTATGCTGAAGGAGTCGTAAGACTAACTGGGGAAAACCTGAAGTCGTATTATTCTTTCATATCACTTTGATGAAACTACTTGAAACAAAATTGCTGTCTCTAAATCTTTTTTTTTTTTTTTTCGTAGATCAAAAGATGCGTAGATGAGTGCACTTTTCAGAGAATGGGATGCCACAGTCAGTGATGAATTAAATTGTAAGGATAAGACCATCCGATACTACAAACGTAAACAGGCAGAATAAACACTTCTTGTACAGCTATCGTTAAAAGGAGAAATAATAAAATATTCTTCCTTCTTTTCAATAATGAAATTAATTAAAACCATGGCATGATGCAACATGCCATGATTCTAGAAATGATGGATATCTGGGATGTCTTCATGTCAACTGCTTCTAAGGAAAAAAAGATTTACAATATTATACAATCCCATGGTTGACAGATGCATAGCCAACTACAGATGGTTAATTTGGCCAATCATGGCTTATTGATTTTGCTTATTGACATATATATTGAAGGATCATCATCATTATCATCATCATCATCATCATGCATATCAAGGATTTAGGCCTAGCATGGCCTGTTCCGGCCCTAGAAGTCATCGTTGAATCTTTTAAGAGGACGTCCTGGTTTTCTTTTTCCTAATAGCTTGTATTTTAAGGCTTAGGTTTTGGTAATCTTTCTATTTTCGTTCTTTCAGCATGTTCCATCCATTTCTGTTTATATTTTTAATTTTTTCTATTACTGATTCTTGGTTTAATTCTTTCATAATTTCTTCGTTTCTTTTGTGATCAAATGGGGTATACTTTGCAGTTTTTCTCATCAACTTTATGTTAATCTTTGTTTGTCTTTTTGTTTTATTGTCCAGATTTCACTTCAATACAATAAGACTGGTAGAACTAATCTATTGTATACTTTTAGTCTGGTTTGTTTTTGAACTAGGTTTGGTTTAAATATAGGGTTAATTGCATCCGTTATTTTTAAATATTTTGCAGTTTTTAGGTTTATATCTTTTTCATTTTCATAAGTAATCATACATCCTAGGCAGTTAAATGAATTCACCTGTTCTAAGATCTTGTTATCTATTACTATTTTAGTTCTTGCTGGATCTTGTCCTTTAAAGGCCATAGTTTTTGATTTTTCCGTTGATATCATCATACCATAATCTTTGGATATCTCAATTAGATCAAAAATAGCTCTCTGTAAGTTATCTTCAGAATTTGTAATTATTATTTGTTCATCGGCAAAGAGGAGAGTGTTTAAGTTCACTGTAGGAGAAAGTTTAATTCCTTGATGGAAAATTTTATTCCATTTTAATATTTTTTCATTTAGATAAATATTAAAGAGAGTTGCTGAGAGGGGGCATCCCTGTCGGATCCCTTGGTTCATCTCTCTCGTATATGATAGCTCATGATTGAATCTTATTTGTATTTGATTGTTTTCTTATATACTTATGATAGCTTTTAAAATATTATTTGGTATTTGTCTTTTTTTTAATATGTTAAATAATATGTTTCCTTTAACTTTGTCAAATGCTTTTTCAAAGTCAAAAAATGCAATATGTGTTTCTAAATTGTATTCTCTTCTTTTCACTATTGTTAATTTTAGGTAAAAGGCTGGGTCTATATATGCTCATCCAGTTACCGTTTTTTAAAATATTTATCTGTCCACAATTCTGTGTAGTAATTTAGAAATTCTTCTAATTTGAATTCAGTGTTTATTTTTATGTTTTCTTTAGTATCTGCATTTAGGTGTTTCAAAACTCCGATATACAGTTTCTAAAGCCTCTATTGAAACCACATATGTTTTGCAGAGAATAAGGATCTGTCTTTTTTTTTTTTTTTTTGCTAATTCGATAAACGTCCAAGAGAGAGAGAAGAATTATCTTAAGGAAGATGGAGAGGATCCCATTCATTGAATTAAAGAACATACTTAATGGAAGAATAAAATAAACTTTATTGTTCATTGTAAACCTATAATACATGAAGGTGGGAATGTGGCAGACAATTGCTGCCATTTTGTGATCACAATATCTCAAAAACCAGTTCTAAAGGCCAAACATTCACTTATTTTTAGATAGCTCCAGTAAACAGGATGATAATCTGACATCAGGCGATGTGAGAATTTTGTCTAATCGAAAGACAATCACAAAATATGCATGCCATAGCGGGATTTGAACCTGTGAGTTATGAATAGTGGATATTCCAACAATAGGCAACGGGATACATTTGTTTTGGACTTGTTTGTTTTTTCGTATGAAAGAAAAGCTAAAATTATCCATAGAAAACCTTTCTTCCTTCGTCTTAGGCCAAAATTTAACTGTTCTTAAATATTTTTTTTAAAATGAAGAAATAAACAAACTTAAGACAAGGAGAAACCTCAGTATGGAGAAAGAATCAGCTGAAGGTGAGAGAAAACTCTATTTAAACTAATCTGTAAAAAAAATGTCCTGGTGTTTTATCATGTGGGTGTTATTTCTATGTTGTCTTCAGGTTAACTTATTTTTCTTTGCTTTTTTTTTTTTTTCCCTCCTGCCGTTTATTTTTTCTTGGTCTATTTGCTTTAAGTCATACCATTCTTATTCCCCTTTACACGTATTCTATTTTAATTTTATACTTTTAGTTATTTAGTCTTTTACGAGTCTTAATAAGTATACACACCAAAACCGAATCCATTTGACGTGGGCGCATTCCAATGGATAAAGTAGCGATTGTCTCCGAAGAATTGAACTCGTTCGTTATTGCTTTGAGTTTTATTGGTAATTTCCGTGACTACCCGTTAAAACAGAACGACACATCTGGGTATCGAAAGGGCACAAAACTTGCGAATGCAACACCTTTATTTGTTCCAGTCGGAATATTTCTGTTGGTGCAACTTTTTTTTTCTCCCTCTATTCGCGCATACAAAGCCACAAATCTATTGTTACCCCCTTATTGATTTTCGATTCGTTTTCACACATGCCTTTGGCACCGACTCGGTGAAGGCTTCCCAAAGGAACACTTCACAGCACATTCATCTTTGAATCGGCGTCATTTCCTCGCTTAAGTTGAACTAGCTAAAATTTGGAAGAACTATCGTCGATTGATTTGAATGACATTTAAACGCTAATTCAGCGCACTCTATCGGTTGGATATTGTTATATCGTTACTAGAGAATCTCGCAAAACTATTTTGAGCGAAATAATAAAATAAAATTCGAATATAATTTAAGCAAATTATTATTTGCTGAAGTTAATGGAATTTCGTTGTAGAATCAAGTCTCGAATAACTAAATATTCAAATTAAGCATCGTATTTTAACTTAGAAAGGAAAAAGCTGAAGAAAGGCAAGGGAAATAAAATATCGTTTTATTTAAACGAATGCAAACAAATTTTAATTAAGAATGTTGGACTTTCATGCATATGTTAGTGTTGCTATTTTATACAATCGTGTCTGTGGGACGTTTGCATAAAATTTACACAAATAAATATATTTTATATATAATACTTTATGGATCGATAAACAGGTTCTTCTTCTATCTTTGTTTTCGGTCTTTTTCTCTACTCTTTTGGAGTATATAGATCGAAGAATTTAATTTTGTTATACATCGAAGTCAAGTATATGTTATTTTACTGTATTCCCATGAGATGATAAGGACCTAAAATAGGAAAGAACTCGGGATAACGATGTTTCTTGGTTTGGAGAGAGAAAACGCACTGAAAATAACTATTTTAAAAAATATCTCATGTATATATATATAAAAAAAAAGAATATCGAGAAAGAAGAAAGCTCACTGCAATTTAAAAGTGGGTAATTTGCTGACATTATTTTTTTTATTAGTGGTATTATTGCTACTGAGATAGTATTGCAGTTGTCTGTGTAGCTCACTGGAAGTGGCGTTTGTGCCCACAGTACTAGGTCGCCTAAAAAAGGACCTAAGTTCATTTCTAGTTGCTGTGGTTTTTCTCAGGAAACTCGACTTTTTCTTCCCGTAAACTTAAGAAAATCGACAATAAAAATATAGTATTAGGATTACAGACCACGAGATGGCGACACTTGACAGCTGTCTCTTCATGGGATGCAGTTTATAATTAGTGATAGTCTTAGGCCAGCTATCTCTAATTAGCTACTAATGGAGACTGAATTGTGCACTTAGTCTCCAAAAGTTAGATAGGGCTGAAACGGCTTTACCTTTTCTCTACAGGGAAATAAAAAAGGTTAGCGGATATAGTGATATAAATTGCAGACAAACTTCTGCCTTCTAAGTACTTGGATCCTATTTTTTTTACATATGAAATGTTTTCTGAATGTGAAATCACTTATTTTTCGAAGAAATGGGTTGGAGAAAATCAATTAAATGATGCCACCTGTAGAGATACCATTAAGTATATCACTTTCTACGTGGCTCATCACTGAGAATTTTGCTGCAATCTTCAAATTGAACAAACTTTTCAGCCGAGCTTCAGTCTAAGAAATGAAAAAATATTCCAAATTGAATCTAAATTGGCTGAAACATTTTGAGATCTCTGCAGATTTCTGCGAAGGAAGCAAACTTCTTTACTTCATTTTGGTTCCATTGGACCGAAATTCTTCTCTGATATCTAATAAGATAAGAAACCAGTATATTCTAAAACATACTTCTTCATTCCATTACAGTGAAATTCTCAAAAGACCTTAAGCAACTAGAAGCAAATGGATTCCAAATTTGTCAAAATCATTTTGGACGATTTGCCCTTTACAGATCTTAGAGGAGAAAGAAGGAAGAAAGAAAAATAATATAAAACATTGCTTCTGAGATATTTTTCGTAAAATATCAAAACATTTTTAATATTTTATGCAACATTGTGTTTGAAACTATTTAATTTATCGTTTTTTTGGCACTTTTCATGTCTCTGATTCATATAATAATATGGCCTTAACATTGCTGCTATAGATTTTTATTTTGATTTCGTTATGGTATTTTGAAGATTTCCATGTATTATTTAATTTTCTGAAAGTATTAGCTTTTGTCAGTCTTTCCATTTAGATCCCTATTGCTATCGAATAAAAGTAGCGGGTAAACGTCATCTCAGCACTATCTGTTTATAAGCATTTTCTATTATAAACTTTAGACTGAAAAAAAAAAATGAGGTGGGCTTTAATGATTTTTTTGGGGCGTAAACAGAAGCAACGGAAGGGCGTCCTATCATTGCCGAGGGCGGTGTATCCGCTGATATTTTTACATAATACAGTTTTCTCTATTTGTCAAAGTTATGAACTGTATACACAAAAATCCATTCTATAAATCTCTAAAACATTTATGTAATTCCAGTGTATCAATTTCCTTTTCAATGTACTATTGCACTTCTTTTATCAACATTGTTTATCAGGTGCTCTAATTATTGCTACTTGAGTTGAGTAAACGCCCATTGTCTTCTTCTACCTACATTATCAAGCCAAAAATGCAGTTGAGGCCTTTAAACTGCAGTTTGTTTTTCCTCGGTAAAAAATAATGCTTTCAGTGACCTTCAAATATACTAGGGCCTCCGTAACTTAAATGGTATTGAATTCACTTGTTGAGCGGAAAGGTGTTGCTCATATTTCATCATAGAAGAATTTGTTTTTTCACTGTGGTGGTTTTTCCCATCAGCAAATGTGGCTTTTCCATCTCAAAAATTTAGTTTTTTAGATCCAACTCTGTGATTCGATTGCAGTTAATTCGAATGTAATTAAGATGCTTGTTGAGGAGAGACTCTCCTTAAGGCTGAACTGCAAAAACGTAAGAAATGAGAACTCTTTAATTTTGAAGCTGACAATGGTTTCTTTGAAATATTTGTCGGTCGGCCATTTATCAACTATCAACAGAGCTATATATAAACAACTTTAGATATTTGATATTTAATTGGAAATTGCATTTAACTCCATAGCTCTAGCCTGTCAAAAGAAAGGTCATTATAAGTTCGAATTTTAGACGGGACTAGAGGAACTTTTTAGGCCTTTTCCAGCTGATTTGCGAGTTAGTCGATGTTTGTAAGACCAGTAGGGTTTCCTCACAGAAACTTGAGCCCCTCAAGTTAAAGTTTTTAAGCCCTCAATTTAAGAAAATCGACAACGGAACTCACTCTGTTTCTGACAATAATATATAGTGTTTTGAACCCACGAAATGGCAGGAGTTGTCTACAATACTCTCCTCTCCCGGATGCCTATAAAATCAGTGATAGCTTTGGACCCGCTATCTGTGTCGGCTAAAGGGAAGGAGATTGGCATCCCTATGTCTTTAAAAAGGTAGGATTAAACAATCTCGTCTACTCCCTTTGGGGAACAAAAGGAGTATTTTTTAAAACTGTTATATGAATTGAAATTCATAAAAAGAACGACTGCAAAATTGTAAAACAAATGGAATAATACAATTTATAAGTCAAGTCATAGAAATAGGAAGTACTAACTCCGAAAATGTGTAAGAAATACATAGAAGAATAGAAGAGGAATAAAACAGAAGCTTTCTATTGGGAGAGAGAGAGAGAGAGAGAGAGAGAGAGAGAGAGAGAGAGAGAGAGAGAGAGAGAGAGAGTAATGTGGGCACATTCACGAATCTCCATGCGTGTGATGAAATTTGATATATTTAAGTCCAACTGGTTAGCAAGTGAGAAAGAAAGAACTGGCGTTGATGGAGATGATTCGTAGTAGAGGTTAGGTGTAGAGACAGTTGTAGGTGTCCTCCCGCGATGAGTCTTCGGACTCCTTGGAGGTATCAGGAATAATAATAATAATAATAACTGTCCACTCGGTCAGCTAGGCCAGATTACTTTCAGAGAGTATTACAAAAGACGGAAGAAGAACGAAAAAAAAAATCTATTACGAAATGTATGATTCAATGGCAGGAAAGATCTGATTAATATGACAAAGTGTAAGACATCATTGCTAGAGATTAATTAACATTTAGAGGATGTCGTTACGGTTTATAGCTTTCTGAATTAAATAATAGGGAATATTGCACAATGACACTTACAGTGAGTCATCGGGCTGACGTATGAGACAGCACTGCATTTTTATGTTTCACTTCATTGTCCTCTCTGCAAGCTCAGATACAATTATAAAATGGTCCTTTCTTTCCATCACACTTCTAACACCAGGCGTAATCTTCCGGCCATTCATAGTTCGTTTCTTAATGTTTCCGTTTCTGGTTTTACTTCTTTATAGATGTGTTTGTATTTTAAGTGTTAGTCACATTTTTAATAACATTTCGTATTTCGTGACATTTTAATGATATTGAGAGTTAATTATTTTCCATGTTCATTTTCTTAACCTTTTAAATATTTGTTCAACATCTATAAATACTTAAGTAGCGTTTCCTTTCAAAGGTTTGGCTTTTTATTTCCTTTCTACTTTGATAATGTGGAGAGAGACAAATCGACCGTTAGATGCGGTGATTATTTTTACCCTTGGAGGGTAATGGATGGCAATGCTGTAGCCAGTGAAGTTCTGAGGCTTGGCAAGCGCCTCCGTAGCGCAATTGGAAGAACGACGGTACATTGCGCCCTTCGATTGGAATAGGCCTAAGTTCGATTCTCGTCGCGACGGGAGGGATCTTTATCTGGTCGATTTCAATCGATGGTGAGTTAGCCGATCTCATACGGAGGTAGCAGGGTTTTTTCTCCCGGAAGCTCGGGTTTTTCATCCCGCATACATACAAATCGGCCCTTCAGAACACACGCAATTTACAGACAAAAATTACTAGTTGTGGTGGTGTTGGAGGTGGGCGGTAGATGGCGTTGATTCGTAGTAGAGGTAAGATGTAGAGACAGTTGAAGATGTCCTCCCGCGATGAGTCTTCGGACTCCTTGGAGGTATCAGGAATAATAATAATAATAATAATAATAATAATGGTGTGGTATGCGTGATCTTCGTATTTAATCGTGACGCTCATTATTACTACTACATACACTCCATGGAGTCCTAGCAGGTTGCGTTTATTTGTTTCACTAAAAACTAAAACGCTTTATAACATGTATTATAAAATATAAGCATATACATAAGCATTTTAAAATCATATTATTACTTTAAAAAATTTAATTAATTTTGATACTTTTCACAAGAATGAATTTTTTTTAATAATCAGGTTTCTGTTTTAAAAATTCATAAAACTGTATATAACTTCTGTCAAAGTTGCATGTGGTATAAATGCATGTTTTCAATGTTTCGATTTTTATTTTTATTTTTTTCACTGATCCACATATTGTTCACTAATGAAAATACTCGTTCATTGGGGCATTAGATCTAGGGAGACATAAGCAAAATTCAACAATATTTAAAATGTTTTCAAAAGATGTTCACATCCATTCACTCCTACCACAGCTTCTACACTACTCACACAGTCAAGTACAATGTGCGTGTGTACATATGTACACACGCACATAAACGACGCAACCATATATGCCGCGCCGCTAGCGAGTGCCTGTGAAATGACAGTTTCATGTTCCTGTGGGCCGTGTGCTGTGCCCCAGTATTCAATTTACTATTTCAGTTCACAAAATAAAGGACAAAATGGCTATTTTAGAAAAAAAAAAAAAATCTAAAGAACAGAGCAGTGAAATAAAGGACTGTCCGCTTAAATAAAGGACGTATGGTCACCGTACCTAAGACTCATCATGGGAGGAACCTGAAGGAATACAGGTCCTATTCATATTCATATTCATATTCATATTCATAATATGAATATGAATATGAATATGAATAGAATGTGTGCACCAATGTACACTATTCATAGCTGAATGATATACTGATAATATTAGCATATTAATGTACGACTTCATTAGCATATGAATGCTTGAAAAAGAAAAGCCGAAATCGTTGGTGTCTTAATGCATACACTCGCCAGGACTTATTTTGGTTGCTATTAGTGCAATTATGTAATCAGAACAATTCCGGTTGAAAAAGATAGTGATTGAAAATAAATAAAAAAAGATAGTTCGGTAGCAAGCCCTGAAAAATCTCACTGTTTTAATATCCACCAATTTGGTGTTCGCGATAGAAAGTAGTAAACTGCAACTTCAAGGGAGTATGATCGTGATGTTATATTTTGAAGATTCCAGGTTTGTTATGTCTTTGTTCTCGTATGCAACAACTCGAGAATGGATGAACAAATTAATATTTAAGCCTATGAATTAAAATTATCGAGCACTTTTAATTTTTTTAAACTCAGATAACAATAACTTCGGACTCCTTGGAGGTATCAGGAATAATAATAATAATAATAATAATAATAATAATAATAATAATAATAATAATAATAATAATAATATAACAACCACTTTGTAAGAGAAAATGCATTTTTCATCGTGCTAAAATCACTGGCGCAGTGAATCCTTGGGCGTCAGTGATTTCAGTCTCTTTTCCTTGGGATATTAATCATTTTCAGTGAACTTAATCTTGTAGCAATCTTTTATGTTGGCTGTTTGGTTATTAAGTAGAGTGGTCAGGAAAAATCTTAATATCATGAAAGTCACTGCAGTGTTCGCGTAGCACGTACATTTCTTTTTCTTCCCCCCCCCCTTCCCGTTTAGGACTGTATATATCAAGACAATCTGTGATTGCAAATCACGTTTAAGGATTGCCACCACGCACTTTTTTTTTATTTATTTTTTTTAAGGATCTGAAAGCAAACTATAGTATATCTGCTGCCTTAAACTAAAGCAGTTATTATTATTATTACGTGACTCCTCCAAGAAGTCCACCGACTCATTGCTGGAGAGCACTCTGCTATTATCCACTTGAGTCTTATTAATTTATTATTAAACGAAAAAAATTTCATTTTTGTGTTTAACTTTTAACACTTGAACCTCGTAGTGTGATCGCGATCCGTATGTTACGGTTAAAGTGATGTCCGGTTATTATTAATAATACTTAATATAATTTACTTAATAATTAATATAATTAATTATTAAGTAAATACTTAATGTAATTTTAAAATAATAATTAATAATTTACGAGAATTAATCACTTTAACCGGTTAAAGTGAATAATTCCTAGAGGAGTCTAGTAAATGTAATAAAAACATGTTTATAGGTTTTGTATATAGGTTTTCATTCTCAATAGAAATTTATAACAGCTTAGGTAAGGTTAGTTTATAATGAAAAAAGTAAGGAAAATACTTCTTTTGCATTCAATGAAATCAGAAATCATTATAAACTAACCTAACCTAAACTAACCTGGATGTGGCATGTCGAACCAGAGTGTAGTCGTAGTTTGTCGTGGGCAGATTAATGGGGATGAAATATAAACGTTGTTGTGGGCCGAGCTTAATGATTGCGGGCAGATAAATAGGGATAACAAATAAAAGTTGTTGTGGGCATATGAATGGGGATTTAGATAAACGTCGTTGCTGTACCTCTTTCCTCATCAATGGAGAAAAACACTGATCAGTTCCTGTCTGATTTATCTATAATCCCCATTCATCTGCCCACAACAACTTTTATTTGTTATCCCCATTTATCTACCCGCCATCATTACGCTCGGCCCACAACAACGTTTATATTTCATCCCCATTAATCTGCCCACGACAAACTACGACTACACTCTGGTTCGACATGTGACATCCAGGTTAGTTTAGGTTAGGTTAGTTAATAATGATTTCTGATTTCATTGAGTGCAAAAGAAGTACTTTCCTTAATTTTTTCTTTATAAACTAACCTTACCTAAGCTGTTATAAATTTCTATTGAGAATGAAAACCTATATACAAAACCTATAAGCATGTTTTTATTACATTTACTAGACTCCTCTAGGAATTATTCACTTTAACCGGTTAAAGTGATTAATTCTCGTAAATTATTCACTTTAACCGGTATTATTAACAATAACCGGATTTATCACTTTAACCATAACACGTCTACAAAATTGCTTTGTTACAAATTAGCTGACCCTATATTTTAATTAGTGTATTTTCATCGACAAGATTGCGCTCCAAGAACCAATACACGGATTGTAAAAAATAAAATAGCTTTTTTTTTTGGTTTGTTCTTTTGCCACTTTTGTAATAGATCCATTATCAAATTCAGTTGAGGAGTATGTATGCATCTTCTTTAACGTCGTTTACTTTCAGACAACAACACAAAAAATACAGGATGTGTGAAATCTAGTAATTGAACAACAATGACAAAGAATATGTTAAACTTTATGGCGATCCCATACGAAAATTCAAACTGTTGATCGAATCACTGTTCACAAGTACTGTGAATGGAAAGTGGTTTGATAGAATAAACATATGAACATCGGATTCCAGTATCTGTAAATGGTAAGTTTTATGAGCCTTCTGAATAAGGAAGGTTATTTTAAATAACCAAGATAAGTTTTTTTAAATGCAGAAGCAATTAGAATTGGAAAGAAATTTATGTTAGCATGACCAATAATCGTAGACATGAGTGTGAAATATGCAGCGGAGTCTGTGTGATAAGAAATAGATGATATAGGAAGGAGAACAAACTTTTAGACTTAAAATGTCTCCAACAAATAAAAGACTGATATAAAAACGAAATTACGTCAATTAATTAAAAACCAGTTTATTAAATCATAACTAATATTTCAGTTACAATCTTTTTTTTTTTTTCTTCTGTGAATCCTCCCAACGAAAGGTAAATTTATAGCTAATCTGGAAATGCTGCTGCTGCTATAGAGACGAAAGAATTTTTTCAAGCTACCACAAAGCGACGATTTTGCCACCTAAAGACATCATGACTTCACTCGATTGATGATGTCTTTAGGTGGTAATACACAAAATCCACTGAATTTAAACCTCCGTAGAGAGCGGGTAACTTGGAAAACTGACTGAGAATTGAACATATAAGGTCTTCCTTTTGCCGATCGAGTGTTATGAATGTTTAGAATCTTATTAAAATAAGTATTTTTTTAAAATATTCCATCTATACTTCTGTAAGGAGTTTCTCAAGAATTATAATTTCTCAACGAACAGGTTTTGTTTCACCTTTAATAACAAGTGAGTAATATTCTCCTAGAATTTTTTTTTTTTTTTTTGCTGAATCATTGAGAATGAGCTGGAATTACTCATCAGTTTCGAGTTATTCTCAAAATTTCTTATAAAGTTCTTTCCTCTTTATCTCCAAACTACGGGAAACATGTTTACTTGCATCCGCATAGGTTAACCAATAATTGGGAGGTAATTTCAATTCTATGAAATCCCATGTTTGGATTTACCGATGACTTTCTCTCTTTCAGGTATTCATTTCCCTCTGAATTTTATTTCATTTGTTCGTAGGAACTTGTCTTTTAAATTTACAAATACTGTATTTCTAAAGAAACCCAGTTTTAATATGAAAAAAAATTGTAAAAAAAAACCCTACTAGAAAACAAAACTGAAATCTTTACCTTTTTTTAGGATCATTTTGTTCGCACTTGGAGATGTGTAACCCACGAACAGAATATGACTAACTTTATAACAACTCCACCAAGGTTCATGTTTTGGAGAGTTGCATGAGTATGGTTTCAACAATGGCAACATTCCTAAATATGGTGTTATGATTATTACGAAGACCTACCTACCAAGACTATAAAATCATCTCTTTCACCAAATACCATTATTCTTTTCTTAACCAGTACTCTTTCAAAGAATACAATAGAAGTATACTTTACTCATCCTTTCCAAATGGAAAGAGCATCTGGAACAAATGGCATATGATAGAATACCCAGGAAGGTGAACTACAAACCAAAGGATAGAAGAAACAGAGGCAAGCCGATGAAACACTGGGTACAGACTGAAACAGGCCACTTGGCCAAGATTCGTGAAAGAAGAGGTTTAACAATTATTTTCCTAGGAACAAAACTTGCTTGTGACAAAGAACAGATTGAAAACAATGATCAATCATAAGTATCACAAGTATTTAAACAAGGCACAATACAATGTACAACAATCAGTTAACCACTCAAATTGCTGCATGCTAGAAGGGTGACACCACACAAAATTTAACCAAAATGTCTGTATTATGGATGAAATATATATAAAAATAAATAAACCATTAAATACAGAATACAAGGTGCCTCTGTGTAAATGATACTTGCTTCCTCTAGGTTGGTCTAATAATCGCCAGTTCTTGAGTTAGTTGATCCTTAGCATAGGAAAGTAGGTTCCTTCCGAAACCTGGATGTTTAAGTCCGCATTAAAGTTAAAAAGCTAGAGTTACACAAGCTCTGTCTACTTCCTTCCAACCGGGCCTGGTTGGCCGAGTGGTTAGCATATCCGCTCTCCAGCCAAAAAAATGCTGGTTCGAATCCCGCTGTGGGCATGGATGTTTGTGATTGTCTGTGAATATACTAGTGGTAGTGGTTTGCATTAGATGGCGTTGGTGTAGATGCGAAAGTAGTTGGTGGAGATGGAGAGTTGTAGAGTAGATGCCTTCCCTCGATGAGTCTTTGGACTCCCTGGAGGTGTTACGTATTATTAATAATAATAATATTTTCAAATACTGAATACAGTTGCTTGGGATTAGAATGAATCCGCCAAACTTGAGGCATAAATATGCGATCATACCCAGTTTAAATGAATATCATGTAACAAGGCTTCTGAGCACTCTGTAAACAGTCATTTTGCTTAAAATAATCTATGAATCAAAATCTACCTTTACAGGCAAGTATATGCAACACAATTTGACTCGACATTCTTCGCAGATGTGTCATTGTCTTTACTTAAAAGAGCTCACATTGTAACATTTAGCTCATCATTCTTTCCAGAAGACTGATGAACAATTACCAGGAAAGAAACGTTCTTGGTAAACACAGCTGGACAAAGTGGGATGAGCATGAATGTCTAGGAAAGGCAAAATACCAGCACTTTCTTTCCCGTGGTGAACTTAATCAGCAGATGGAGGTTGTTAATTTGTTGAAAGAAAGGGATTATCATTTTCCAGGAATCGCAATACAGCAAAAATATCATCAACATAGCAGATCCAGAAATGAAGATTGAGGGTGGAAAGCAAGTATCAAGATGCGAATTAGTTGGCCCAAGGAAGGAATAGGGGACTTCATATATATTTACATCTTTAATCTGCTTGTACATATTATTCTTTCAGCTAAAATGACCCGAGTACAGGATGAAGTCAAAATTCACTATATTAGGAAATTCAGAGACACTAATGACAGTGTCCTGGCGAAAATGAATGCAAACAAAGAGATAATATCAAACTGACCACTGGATTGGTAAGTTGTAGAGAAATGTTCTTATTCTTTGTGAAGAAGTGTGCTGAATTACTGAACAAAAGGCCTAGACTTTCTGCTATGTACTCAATACAGATAAAGATCTCTATAAGTATAAAGTTGTGAACTATACTGCTTGGAAAGAAGTCAATGGACAGCTCCCATGGGCAAGGTGCATCATGCGATGTAATGAGTCACATGTTTGCAGCCAGCATACGATGCTCCCAAATCAGTGCAATGGCTGCGAGAACGGACCTGACATAGTTTGAAAGCGGAATCATGATAGGATGTCATATTGCAGACCTATCTGTTCGGCAAATTATTGACAAATTGGGCCATCCGATAATTAGTGATACCATACTGAGATGAACGTACAGGGAGTCAACTGCAAGTCCTACTCACCACACTCACCAACATGTCCGTAGGGTGCTACAAAGGATAATATGTAAAAACTGTCATTCGTTGGCCGACACATTGAATGCGGAGTTCCGGGTATCGACTGGAACAAGAGGTTGGACAAAAACGTTCAGAACCGAGGCTCACAACATGAGTTTCAATGGTAGGACTGCGATATGCAAGCCCCCACATTAGCCAAACCAACATGCAGCATCGTTCTTCAGTGGTACAAAGAGCACATACATTGGGACATGGAAGCTTGGAAAGCTGTTATGGAGTGACAAATCATGCCCTCTACCCAGCAGATGGACGCGCGCGCGCGTGTGTGTGTGTAGCTGATACCTGGTGAACATCTCTTACCCGAGTGTGCACTCTCCAACTATGAAATTCGGAGGTGGCAGTATGATCGTTTTTCCTGGTTTGGCCTTGGATCTCTGTGGTGCCATGAACATTGAACTGCAAGAGGTATCTGAACATTCAGGACAACGCAATGCTTTCTACTTTGTGGCATTTCAATGGAACTGACCATTCTCTTTCAGCAAGCCAATGCACCATGTCATAAGGCTGCTGCTGTAACTGTGTGGTTTGAGGACATGAACGTCACCATACTTTTGTCCTCCACAGAGTCCTGATCTCAACCCTATTGAACATCTATGGGATGAACTGAAGCATCAGGTGAGGCCAAGGGACGTCTGCCCCACAGCAGTCCAGGATCTCCTTACATGCCTACAGAAAGAATGGTCCAAAATTCCCATTGATTGTTATCATACACTTGTGTAAAATATGCCCCGTAGGACTGCTGCAGTCATCACAGTGAAAGGTCATACATCTTATTAAGGTGGGCACCAACCAAAGCCGTTTGTTCCTCACACTATGGTGTCTGTTGTCTTCTTTCCAAGTAGTATATATATATATTGTATACAGTTAACAATAGGTGTAAAAAGGACAGTCCCCATTTTAAGTCCCAAAGTATGTAGATTCTTAAGAGTATCACTGTTGTAGCTGATGCCTTCATCTAATAACTCATGTGCTTGATCTAGCTTTTAGTGGAATATATTCCAATTGACTTCTTGAAAGGGGGAATCTATCCTAAAAAGATTTTTTTATAATCAGCTATGTCCATAACTATCAGTTTTTCCTTTATCCTCTTTTGAAATAATCAGGTGGATGTAGCATTTAAGTGAGCAGAGAGCATGAAATTCTGATGAAGACAAGTGAGGTGGAGGAAACCTAACCTTAAAACACAAGTCACTTAAGTACAGCTCGTTGGCATCATAATTTGGGGTACCAGAAGGGCTGCATTCAATATTGTAAATGAAATTAAGGTATGGAATGTGTTAAAGATAAGTGATATTCCTTACTGAGAAACCAATTCTTCACAAAAGTTAATGGCATCTAGAAATATTCACTCCCAGGTGTCAGTAAGACTACAAGACAAAGGTTTCTAAGAACATAAAGCACAAATGTTCTGATTAAGTTAGTATTTATTCTTCTCCAAAGGACATGTTGAAGATTTTTGAGATTCATAAAATATCACGCAGTCCTGCATTAAGGGTAGTGGCAGAAATGATTCTATTTCCACAATGAGTTGAATACTGATGGTAAGTCTTCTTTTGCCCAGTTACAATGGGCAAAAGGCATGCATGCTATAGAACGACAATCAATTTCCTGTGCAGATTTGCCCTCTCTACTTGATCCTATCAAATGCTTTGGAAATGTTAAGTGTCATGGCACAGGTTTTTGTAAATCCTTCCTTACCACCTTGTTTACATCACCCACCCCAGACAAGGTGGTAAGGAAGGATTTACAGAAACCTGTGCCATGACACTTAACATTTCCAAAGCATTTGATAGGATCAAGCAGAGAGGGCAAATCTGCGCAGGAAATTGTCGTTCTATAGCATGCCTTTTGCCCATCGTAATTGGGTAGCTAGTTTTCTCTATGCTTATTCACAGATTTTTCCTAATGCAGGAGTATCCCAGGGCTGTTTTATCTCCTGCCCTTCTTTCTTCTTTACATTTAGTCAGTGAGGTTGGGCAAATGATGTTCAATCCGGGCAGTGATCTCACACATGGTGAGAGATCACTGGAGACCTGAAGTGGCTTCAAAAAGTTCCATGTTTGGTCTCTAGAGCAGGATTTCGAAACTATGTAAAAAAATATAAAAAATGTATAAAGTTGATAAAAAATAGAAAAAATCATTAGCCTGCCCACCTCCTCCTTTTTTTTCACCCATAATAACATCTGAGAGCTGTTTGATTCGGATTGTTATCAACATTCTCCTTCTTTACTACACATTTTTCTTAATTTTTCAAGTATAGGTTGGCAAATAATCTTTTGTGGATGGGAAAATGATCTCTCACTAATCTAAAACACTATAGTTTTGCAGTTGACAGCACACTCCCTTCATTGTATTCATTTAACAAAGTATGCAGTGTTCAGACATCCAAAGCTTTGAGATCTACAACACCACATCTTAAACACCAATCTCCATCCATTCTTCAATGGGATGAGACAACCTGTTACCTTTAATGCTACCAAAACACAGACTTTTTTTTTCTTAAATAAAATAATAATAAAAAAAAAAACAGGCTTATTTCTCTTATCTTCAATAAGAATAAACTTACCTAGAAAAGAGCAAATCTCTCTCTCTTTTCTTGGGCTGACAATTACCATCAGCCTTTCCTAGAGAACTTCTTTTCACCAATAATAACATCTGAGAGCTCTCTGATTCTGATTGTTATCAACATTCTCCTTCTTTACTACACATTTTCTTAATGGGATATCTATTACACTCAACACCAGCATGGTGATGACAGTGACTTCTTATCCTAGCAGGTACATGCTATTATTATTTAAACCTGCTCCTTTCTCCATATTTTTCTGAAACACTTCATACATCTGGAATTTCTTTCTTACTCAGACATTTAAATCTCTTACAAGAATGAAGTCAATTAATGACTTGAAAACCATTTCTACTTCTGCTCTGTCAGAACCTACCATGGGACCACAGGCACAAATAAGTCTCATTGCCCAACTTTCCATTTTGAAACTGCCTATATCACCTTATTCAAATCTGCTTCAATTCAAGTTTATTTTCTACAGAATACCATAACAGCAACTTACTCTATTCCCTACTTTCTACTGCCTGAATAAATAATTTTATACTTATTAATTAGAACTGGGTTCTAGGCATTTCTCTATTTCTCCAATTCCTCTTGATAATTCTTCATTTCTTATCCATTTAATGTTTCTTATGTGAATGATGATTATTTTCAATTCTGCTGAAGATGTTCTAGTATTTACATTTTGTTGCCCAAGTTCTCTGATGCAAACAGTGATGGGCTGGCCTTGTATAGCAGAAAAACCTTCAATCAACACAGCATTTTATTATACTATATAATCATAACACATATTTAGTTTCCAAAACACCATCCATAGCTTAGCTGATAATGGTAAAGATGGAAAGATCCATGATTCTATCCTGTCTGGGACAAAAAAGAATCTCTATGATTTATTCAGAGAGGACTTTTCAAATGAATTTAAGTTACCTGGCCTCATACAGAGATATCATTTCCCTTCCAGAAACTTGAATCATCCCTTCAAGTAGCTAAACTAGAGAATATAATATCTCTCAACATAGTATCTGGGATTAACTGCCCTATCATAACATTAATTAGATTCTTACAAAGTTACTTAACACATTAAGGGGAAGATGTAGTTTCAGTCCATACAGAATACAGTTTGGTCAGTTAAGCTTCATATCACCAGCCCATCCTCATCCTTTCACAGCATTCAAATAGATGTGTAGCATAGTATACTGTACACTATTGTAAAAACATCCTCCCAGTTAGAATTCATTCTGTTTTACAGATGTGCAGATAATGAATCATAGACTTTCTACTTATTTTTTTTAAATTTGCATACTCGTTAATATTTATGGTTGCTAAGTATGCTTGTATTTGACAAGAGTGTAGTTATTCATTACTTTTAATCCAATTGAGTATAAAATAAAATTTTTAACAAAGAGAAAAGGAGTAATTTATTCAGTGAAAAATACTATTTCTCTATCTCCAAAGTAAGTTATTTGTATATTCATTTCATTTTATGGCATCTCAGTTGACTTAGATGTTTAGCATAAAATGCTAAACATTTAAAAACCAAAAACCTACATTTCAACATTCAATTCTACACAACATCCACACTAACTTCTACATTTCAAATTTGTGACATTGCAGTTGATGTTCCCATTTGGATATATATGTAAACTAATTTTCTTATATTTATTTGCATTAATAGCTTAAGCAAAAACATTTCCAAGACACATGGAGGTATAATAGATGTATACATCATGCCTATTAGTAATCATAAAGAAATTTTTATACTTGGATTTTAAAATAATTCACTCATGAAACATGCAATAATTTCACACATACAAAAAAAAAAAAAAACTGCACATAAACAGCAGCACAGATGGTATCAGTCAATTTTGACTGTCAATTATGACAGTCAAGTTTAACTTAAAAGCATTTCACATTTTATGAATAATTCTTATTTTTCAATAAATTCACCCAATTCACTTTTTTAATTAGCAATATAAAAAAAAGTCAGGCAAATTCTTAGTATTAAACTAAGGTGGTATTCTTACAATCAAAATGAATATTCTTATACAGTTCACAGAATGCAAATTTACAACAATTCAGGTCTCTAAAAGAGTTGATTAATAACATTAACTCTCTGTACCTAATATAGATAATTTTTATTGGTGTCAAAATTAATTTTTTCACCAACCGCTTTTATATACGTAGGGTATATTACACTATTTTTTTAGAATTTTTTAAATTAAAAAAATATATGAAACCATGTAATAATATTTATCTGTAGTTATGTATTACTGGTACATTTTGAAACTAAAAATTACCCATCTCACAAGTAATGTGTGCAGTATATACATATACATGTATATACATGTCTATATATGTTAAGAATACCAAGCAATTTTTAAACCTGGTTTTACTCCATTTCCCAAGTAAGCAAACAGACAAATAAGTCAAGTTTGCGCCTGCAAGTGATGCAAGTCTAGCTGATCCTACAGTTAGTGCAAGACCAGGGCAACTCGTGGTAAAGGTGGCATGAGCTCCGATCACTAATCTTTATATTTACCCTTAATGCCAAAACACATCTCCAAGAAGGAGATGTATGATGTTTTGTATTAAAGGCAAGAGGCCACTACCCAGACCGGTTTCGACCTTTATTGAGGTCTCATCAGTGGGAGCTAGGCTAGAAATACAAAGATTTAGTAATACAGAGCTCATAAGTATTTTACCAAAACAAGTTGCCATAAGGTGTTTTAACCTTATTAAATAAAAATCTCTGGAGGAGATATAAATGTAGAAAGTATTTTACCTTGGGTATAATAAATGTTAAGAATACCAAGCAATTTTTAAACCTGGTTTTACTCCATTTCCCAAGTAAGCAAAAGTAAAGGTGGCATTTCCCATGCCACCTTTACCACGAGTTGCCCTGGTCTTGCACTAACTGTAGGATCAGCTAGACTTGCATCACTTGCAGGCGCAAACTTGACTTATTTGTCTGTTTGCTTACTTGGGAAATGGAGTAAAACCAGGTTTAAAAACTGCTTGGTATTCTTAACATTTATTATACCCAAGGTAAAATACTTTCTACATTTATATCTCCTCCAGAGATTTTTATTTAATAAGGTTAAAACACATTATGGCAACTTGTTCTGGTAAAATACTTATGAACTCTGTATTACTAAATCTTTGTATTTCTAGCCTAGCTCCCACTGATGAGACCTCAATAAAGGTCGAAACCGGTCTGGGTAGTGGCCTCTTGCCTTTAATACAAAACATCATACATCTCCTTCTTGGAGATGTGTTTTGGCATTAAGGGTAAATATAAAGATTAGTGATCGGAGCTCATGCCACCTTTACCACGAGTTGCCCTGGTCTTGCACTAACTGTAGGATCAGCTAGACTTGCATCACTTGCAGGTGCAAACTTGACTTATTTGTCTGTTTGCTTACTTGGGAAATGGAGTAAAACCAGGTTTAAAAATTGCTTGGTATTCTTAACATTTATTATACCCAAGGTAAAATACTTTCTACATGTCTATATATATATATGTGTGTGTGTGTGTGTGTGTGTGTGTGTGTGTGTATATACACACACACATACACAAGGCCTAGCAAAAAAGTAATGAGTTTTTTTTATTGTGCCAGTTGGCAGCACTGTCGAACTGACAATGATATAGTATGTTAGTGATTCCCACTATTTCTCTCATTACCAGTTTCTCATCAGCAGACTAAACACCTGTTGAGTTATTGTGTTTTTAGTAAGCATATGTATGGTGTGTTCATCATACAAATAGAAAAGTGAAATCTTGAACAACGTTGTGTGATTAAATTTAGTTAAACTGAATGACAGTGCTACCAAAACATTCGATAAAATTAAGTGGGTGTATGGTAATGATTCTTTATCACATGCTGTTCAAATGGCACAAGATGGCTTTTTTGGGGTGGGGGGGGGGTTAGAAAAAACATGGAAGATGAGCAACATGCAGGTACCCATTTTGAGACTGTAGAAACCATCCATAAGCTGTGACAGGGACCATTAATGAGCTAAGAGAAGAGGATTTCCAATCCTGCTATACTGCATGAAAGGAACACTGGAACCAGTGTTTCATTCATGTAATGAGGGAATTACTATTACTTTGAAAGTGACTGCAATGTGACCTCAATATATATATATATATATATATATATATATATATATATATACAACATTCTAATATAAGTCTGCTTTTTTTCAAATTTCATATCATTATTTTTGAAATTTTAAGATTAGCCTGTTCTACTTTTTTTTTTTTTTTTGGTAATTTCTTTCACAGAAAATGAATAAACAATTTAATCCATCAAGGATTTCATATTTCATGAATTATGATTTTGCTGATCAAATCTAGAACTTGCTTGAGTAAGGCATTCAATTAGATATAAAGGAGTTTTAGTGAAATTCTTGAATAATTTGTAATTCTCTTGTGTTTATTGATTATTTAAATTTTCTTATGGAACAAAACTTTTTTTCAAGTTGTGCAGTTTATTTGTTCCTAATTTTTTTTTTTTCTATAATTTTCTGGAGGTAAGTGCATTTTTTTTTTTTTAAATCAAAGAATGGGTACTTTTAAATATAAGCAATAATTTACATGATGAAAGCTTATAGAAAATTTTATAGACAAATAACATGGCCAGTGATGCTGGTAAAAAATTACTTATAGTCATTTTAATGCAAGTTAACTGATGGTTTAGTACAGAGAGTTATTGTTATAGACAAATGTCCTTAACTTTCATTTCAGCTAACAGTAACATTATAATACCATGAGATTTTTATATGACAAACGTTTTTAAATTTTAGAGAGAAGCTTTATGCTCACTCTTTGAGTAATGATGTAACCCAGCAAAACACTTAATTTTTGTTGGATACATTTAAAGCTCAGTACTTCAAACTTTAATAATCATCCCAGATAACAATGTATACTGCAAAACACACACAAAAATGATCAATCTATACACTGTTTTTAAAACAGCATTCCTGTATATTCAATAAACATATGCAAAGAGAAATATGTTTAACATTTCTATAAAGGATCATATTTTCATAAAAAAGTGTATAAACATATGCTAAAAAAAAGATATCTAAAGATACCTTAAGAGACATTGTTTGAAATCTGACACAATATATTCAGAAGCAAAACAAATACTTTCTAGCTATATTTGTTTTAAAATTTCTGTAGATTAAAAAAAAAGAAAAGAAAGAAAGGAAGAATACTTATGAAACCATTTACAGTCAGATATTTTATGTTTCATTAAGGATTCTAACTACTGTGCCACAATTTGATTTGATGATTAAAAGAACTTAATCATCTGCTGTAGTTTTCTTCAAATTTTGTGTCACATGTAAATAAGCTGCTTTTGTAGTATTTCTGAGTAGTCCGTTCAAATGAATCAATGATTGCCTTCCTGAAAAAGACAAATATTAAATACATTAATTACAAATGAAAAAACTACCATATTTCCTAAATTAATTATAAATGTTTGAACATTTTTGATGATGTTTGATTTAGGATCACACTGAAGAAACTAAAGCTATGAGGTAAATATATTCTATCTGGTAATTTTGTGTGTTTTCTGACTTATTGTTTAATTCTTGTACCTGATGTTCATTCTATTATGTTCAATGTCATCAGCAAATTAAAGATTATTGATTTTTTGGCCCCCAACTGTAATTCTAATACCACCATTTTCCAAAGCTAAGTTTATTATATATTCCAAATATAAGTTAAAAAACATCAGCAAAAGTTTGCAACCTTGACACACACCTCTTTCCATTTTGAAAAGCTTGCTACAGTTTACACTGATTTCTATTAATATTTCTGAGGAATGTTAAAGTGTTTTTATTAGGTGTACTATTTTATTATCTATTCCATGCTAGTTCTGTATGGAATAGAGCCTGCTGTCACACTTAATTGAAGGCTTCCGTAAAATTTTGACATAGTATTTTATTATGTTCAATACTGCATTTTTCTCCAATGAGATGTATTGTAAATGATCTATTGTTTCAATTAATTAGTGCTCACTTTGCTAAGATATATCAACCAGATGTATGTAACATGGTGCACATACTACTGCTACAGTGGATGAAGAGTTAGAGGTGCATAAAAATGAGGCTGAAGAGCTATTGCATAACCTGGATAAGAATTTGTCAATAGAATGTGGAATATCAGTACGTTTGCTTAAGGATTGTTCAACCGAATTGACTAGGCCTTTCACATGTTTGTGCAACTGGAGTCAGGTCAGGAATGGAAGGAATGCATGACAGTTCCATTGTACAAGGATGGTGCAAAAACTGATGTGTCTAACTACCAATATCGGTATTTCTGGTGTGGTAGTGAAATTCCTATGTAATTCTCATATTTAGCTTTATTCCCCTTATTTTTTATGGATGGAAACTTTCAGAGCTCTACCCCAATGAACTGGAATTTGACCATTTGACCAGGCCCTCTGAATTATCACTGCAAAACTTTTATACCTCCATTTAAGCATTTCTGATTGAATAGTATCTATTTATTACAGCTGCCTTTTCACATTACAAGTTTTTGATGGCTTTTTTTCTACTTCAAGTAGTGATAAGTACTTCTGTTTGCATTCGTCTTGAAAATTTTCTACTACTGTTCTGTCACTGCTTGTTTTGTTTAACAGTTTTTCAAAGTAATTACTTCAGACATCTAGGATATCGTTATCTTCAGTTTTCACATTACCTTTATTATCTCTGATTCCTTTTCCACCCTGCCGTTATTCTATCCTTACAGACAATTTCACCATATACCTCCCTAGCTGTATCAATCAATGTTTTCTTCAGAGTTTGCCACCGAGACTCTGAGGCTTGGTTCTTGTTTTCAGACTGCTTAATTTTTTCTTTGATGTTTGTACAGTTGTCTACAGTCTATCTGTCAAAGCTGCTCAACTTTATTTATTTTTGAAACTTTCTTACATACTATTTTTTCAACATGATCTTCATTTTTATATTACTTAGCATTACATGATGATCATTTCCAATTTTAAATCCTCTCTACACTCTTGTATCCTGAACGAGCATGAAGATATCACTATCAACAATGGTGTAATGTAGTCAATGAGGCTTACATTATTTCTTGCATCTTCTCTCCATGTGAACTTGTGCACATCTTTATGCTGGCATATGGTGTTATTAATGATTAGTCTATATCCTGAGTAGAAGTATTATAAACTTTCAACATAATCTTACATGTAACTTTTCTGTTTCGTGACCTTCAGTGTTTAAGTGACTTTATCACATGTCATCTGACTGCAAAAAATGTCAAGTTCAAATTTAATGTACGATAGGAGGGATATTATTTAGATTTTTCTTTCATATAGAGCCAAGTTAGTAGTTTTCCTCCCCTCCCCTCCTCTTGAAAATCAAGTTTTTTCTTCCTAAAGAGGCAAACTGGTTTGAGAATACACACACACACACACACACACAAAATGCCACTGACAGCCTAGCTAAGCATGAAAAAAAAAGTTCATCACTATTGTTTTAAAAAAATTTACTTCTAGATTCACTATGAAATTATCAATAATATAAAATGTTCAGGTATAATTTTCAAAGCATAGTCGACTTATGAAAGGGGAGGGAGTTATTCTGATGATCCTGTTGCAAGTCAAAAAGGTTGTAAGTCAGAGATCACTATAGGAACCAAAACCATAAGTTAGCAATGAACATACCTGAATGCTAAATGGTGTAGGTCTGTTTTGTTATATTTGAAAACAAATTTTAATCTTTGTTTATGATGAAATAATACAATGTGTAAATTATAACATAAAATTACTGTATTGTATTGTAATAAATAATGAAACATGAATGTACAATGCTTCTGCACATATCAGTAAAAAAAAAAATTAGTTGGAAACATGGGGCAAGAGTAATTCTTTGAAGCTATTGCTTTCTTAACTGAATGATTCATCAGAGGAGGGAGTGGAGGTCAGCAGATTCTTCAAATTTATTGAATGAAACAAAGCATTCTGAGGATTGTTCACCAGATGCAGGGGCGAATGCTGGTCTTGAAATTCAAGCTTGCTCTTGTTATCATTCAGGAAATGAGAGGTGTGATTGAAGTCTGATCAGCAGAATAATGAATTACTGACCATTTAAAACTATGTATAGGTAACCCTCGTATAACACGGATGTTAGGTTCCGCGGAAATGATGCGTTATATAAATTGCGTTATGCAAGTCTCAGATCACAGAAAAAGTAGGGTTATGTTCCAAAATGTTTTTTTTTTTTTTAAATTATATAAACAACAATGACATATCCAACAAAAAATATATTTTTATTTAATTCAGGTAATTCGTGTAAGTTTAGGTGCAATCTTCTATTGAAATCATCAGAGATTTCTCCATTTTTCAATTAGAATATCGCGTACACGAGCAACGCGCTTTGCACTTATCATTGACCCAGCAATAAACACTTTCTCGGATTTTATGTTCATTTTGTTTGATTGATCGAATTGTTGATTCATTTAAATTCAAAGTCCATGCAAAAACTCCTGGTTTTTCTCCATTTTTCAACCGATCCATGATTTTGAATATTTTTCTTCGAGAGAAATTAATTTTGTTTTCAATGTTGGTTTTTCCCTTTCATTGCAGTTTGTGGCCATTACTATAAAAATAATTCTTTACACAAAAAAAGCAAGCATTACATATTGTATGTAACTCACAAGAAAATAAAGTGCTCAGCTTGAGATGAATACACTTATGATTTTTAATGCACTTTCCTGGCAGAAACGAGGACAATTTTCAACAATAAACGTTTTATTCGGTAAACAATTGAGGTACATGCGTGCTAAAGGGTATTTCCCCTAATATAAATTCGCTACTTATAATTACATGTGGGATACAGGCAGACACAAATTTCATGAAGATAAAATTTGATTTTTAAGTCGCGCAGTGAAAAACATACGAAAAGATAAAGGGTTACTACAATTTGTAGACCGCGTTTTTAGCGGACCTGTGTTGTATAAGTTCCGCATTTGACAAGGGGTTTACTACAATTTTAGACTGCGTTGTATAAGTACTGCATTATACGAGGGTTACCTGTATTTAGAAATTTATGTACATTTAATCATACAAATATAATATTTATTTTACAAATGATATTCTATCTTTTTCAATTTAACTACTTGAACACAAATTCTACCCTACAGTTCTTCTTTATGAACTGGTCAATAACATCGTCATAAAAAGTTGGTTGTAACTTAATTTTACCAAGCAACATGCACACTTGTAAAGGCTGGCTGAAGCTCGCTGGCTAGAGCTACTTTGACTACGGCGTATGGCCCATGTTTAAGCAACAGGGTGAGATGACGTGGAGGGAGCGGAAATGGCTATGCGCATGCATGAAATCACAGTGCTGAAGCAAGGACATGGATGCTCCCACAGCCGAGCAAGCCAAGGTAGCTTGACTAGTGTTGGACTTCGATACACAATACGAAGCTCAATTAATGCCACACAAGCCTAAAACGTCTTCTGTCTACAAAATTAAAAGCCTAAATGGAATGCTTATAAATGCATGCATTTATTAATAAATAAATATTACTACTTTCTCAATTAATGAGCTTGCACAGCAAGCATGGAGAATTCGCCACTGACCAGATGCATAACTTGTGAAAGGCTCAAACTCATCTTCAGGAGGGCTAGGTAACAGCTGAAGTGAGTGTGTGTGTGTGGGGGGGGAGAACTTCTTTAAAAAATGTGCAGACAAAGTTGCATGTAATGCAACTTTGTCTGCACAGTTTTTCCTTTTCATCTCTGTATAAATTTTTCCATAGCAAGGAACTGCAGCTTGCATCATTCTGTCTTTTTATGCTGGAGTTCATTTCCTCAAACAACAGAATTGCCATATTAACAGGTGCAATTGTTTCTGCAAGTTTTTACACTGTAAATTTTTTTGGGAGACTTAGCTTTTGCTTCTTGTTCTAGTGTGTTTTTCTCTTTCTCTTTTTCAACTTTTTTTTGTACTTCTAGATCTAAAAGGTCTTCATTTGAAAACTCATTTCACAGCTTCCACCAAATACTCTATATTCATTGTCAATCTCCAAGTCCAACTCTAGCCAGCAGTGTTATCTTGTTACCAACATTTTCAAAGGCTTTGTTTTTATTGAATTATGTCAATGCATGAATATATATTTTCAGCAGCTTCTTCAAAACACAATTTCATACATTTTCTTCTCACTTTACTTCAGTGTTGGCTCGTGGCTTGAAATCGTGGGGGTGCTGCAACTTTCGAAATATACATACACACTGTATTTTATCCAAACACATATACACGTATACGTGTTTGGATAAAATATCAAAAACATTGGTAAAAATTTAAAAAAAAATTAAACATGAAAAAATATTGTTTATTATCAATAAAATTATACAGTTTAGTATAATTCAAAATTACTTAAAAATAAAATCCATTATCATAACCCCAATTATGTTCTAAAATAAAAACTATAACAAATGTTATGTCTTTAATTGTAATGTCCAAATATTTAAAGAGACGGAGTAAACACGATAAGCATACGAACACTATACTACTGGCACAAACAGCATATAAACAACAGTGGAACTGCGCGATGGACAGTGCCACATTATGTTAATAGCTCGCATCTCACTATGACGTGCATATGCTTGCGTGTGTAGCAAATACTAGCAATATGACACTGTGGTAAACACGGTCCTGCTACCATCCTTCGCCCTCCTAAGTGCTACAAGATGGATTTTTATTATTTTTTATACAAAATAAGAGAATTGTATAGGATTGTTGATGATAAAACTAAATATTACAAGCAAATATAAAGAAATTAATAAATATATTTATGTATCGGGAAAAATTGGGGGTGCTGCAGTTCCAGCACCCCCAATTTTTACTTTACTTCATGCTGCACCTACATTCTTTGTGCAATGCAAGATATTATACACCTTCCAAAAGTTTCTGAGGATTTTCTCATCCTCAGTGGCATGTGAGCAAAAGAATTTCTTAAATAATATGCCTTGAAGGTAGCAATAACACCTTGGTCTAAGGCCTAGATGGCGAACCTATAGCACATGTGCTAGATGGCACATCCAGGAATTTTGTTGTCACATCAGTGATTTACAGGTGATATCCTTTTATATATTTATAAATTATGCAACCTTTTTTTTTTTTTAATTGTTACAATACGTACAAATTAAATTTTGTTTTACATGAGAGAGCAGCTATGAAGATGCATATGATTGGTGCAATATTAACAAACGATCGAGCGACCCAAAGACAAAGGCAACCGATAATTGTTAAGTTGAAATGCTAATTCTCTTCAACGGAATTCCATAACATCTGAAATTGTCATAACAACATTCACTATATATTTCTTCGTTTTAACAAATTCACAATGGGATGTCGTTTATCTTTCTGATGGAACTTCTCATTACCAGTGAGCTCAATCCACACAAAGTTTCAACCCTTGGTTGAATTTTATTGCTGCTTGTTTGCATTTGAGCTGGGGCCAACTCACACCCATTATATGACGTTTCAATTTGTGGTAGAATTTTATTTGAAGTTAGCCTTTGTGATCTGTCATTATGACATCGAGAATTTCAAATGCAATAAAATAAACACTTATTTCATGTAACTGAAAAATTGGACAATAGTTTTTATGTAAGTACTGTGTTTCCTGTGCAACATATGGTTTTGATTGAGTCTATACAGGATAGTTTCTGTGAGAGGGGACATGTCATTCATTAGTTAGTGCCATTGTTATTCCAGCTGTCTCTAATTGCACTATTTGTTGAGAAATATATTACACAGACTGCAAAAGCCTCTGTACCTTATTCAGGGATACAATAAAACTACTTGTTTTTCTTGCATCTGCAGTATAACGACTGTTGGGGAGGACATGCTGTTACCCGCGGGGAGTAAGTTATTACATTGCCTCGATGTGAACACGTTTAAACATTTTTTGTGTGTGAGGTATATGCAAAACTTTTTAATATATTTTTGCGTAAAGTAAAATCAGGGGTGCGAGTTGTATGTGAGGGCAAGTTATATTCAAGTAAATATGGTAAGTGTTTCGTGATAAGTTGACATCCTTCTGCTGTTTCCCCTGCTCAGATGACTTCTATGGTGAATTACAATGCATAAATATTTTTCTCACTACCGTTTTTTTTTCAAACCATCATTAAAATCAATTTAATAATAAATAATTAATTTTACACTGAATAATATTATAAATTTTTGGTGATCAGAATGGGATATGTTAATGAAAATTAGCACAAATGAATTTAATGATGTTGGCCTGAGGAAACTACAATATGCTATAAGATTTCATTAGTTCAGTGATTGATCACTAATTTAATCATAATTTTATATTTGTTAAATTAATTAATTAATTTTCTATTAATTTTCCCCTATTAAAAACTGCCCAGCATGTCAGCAACTTGATTTTTTGGCAGCGCACATAAAAAGGTTCACCACCACTGGTCTAAGGGATGCAGGAGTGAGGTAGCATTCAGTGAACGTGGTAATGGGATGGCCCCTCGTACATACAAGTGGTAGTAAATCACATAAGTCATATGTCGAGGACTAACTGTAAACTAATTTTTTTTACATTTTTGCTCATAAGCATAATTATATATAGTATTACAGAAAATAACTACTATGTAAGTAACATTTAATAGCTACTTTATGATATCAAGGATTCAGTAATTTAATTAGTAATATTAACTTATGTTGGCTGGTTTCAATCACCTGATTCAAACAACAGCTGATATTTTGAGCTCTTTTGCTGACTTTCTTCAAAGAATGAGATATGGGATAGGTCTAGTCATGTATATCCTAATGTTGATTGAAAGGAGGTTATTCCAAAAATACACACATATATATATATATATATATATGGGAACATCAGTATGCTAATGAAATGAATTTTAGTGTTTATTTTTGTGGTGATGAGTTTGGATTTCCAGATATTAATTAGAGAAAAAGAAATTTAGTGCTTTCTTTTCACTATATATTGATATCTATATTACAGATATCAATATAGAAATCAAAATACCGAAAGCCTTTCTCTTCTAGAATGTCACTTAACATTTCTTTCTATTTTATTTTATTTTTAGAATTCTGGTTTTATTGCTATTGACCATTAACAAAATTAATACTATGTTTTTACAAAGATTATCTGGGTGGTTTAGGAATGTCTGAATATCAGAAATGATTTAACATACTAACAACTATGAAACTGAGACTTTTTATGAAGGCATGGCTTGTCAAATCTCTAGAGTAATACTGCATCCATTTTCTGTGAGTTGAAAATAGTCAATGGTTCTGCTATTGCGTTAATTTGAGAGGGTAGGCCATAATAGCTAAGGAATTTGAATATTCTTTGTTTACTGACTGAATTTAAGGCTGTGGGAGAAATCTTGAAATTTTTTTTTCTTTGTGTAACTTATGCCTTTGAAAAAAAGTCTCTTTAAGCATGTTAGTCATCAATGAACATTAGAAATCGGATGTAAATATTTTTTATTTAGTTCAACTAAAAATTAAGTATTTTTTTACTGCTTTATTTCATTCTCAATTCAATAACAAATGGTAATGCTTTTGAATTTTCTCCCTCCTTTATTTTCATTTATTTTCTTAGACTACTTATGTTTCCTGGATACTTTATGAGGTTGTAATTTCATGTGTTTCATGTAATTCCATGACTTAAAGTAGTTGATAAGAAGATAAAAAAAAACATATATGAGTAAGAGGAATGAATGTTTATAGAATATACTGGTAAATATACCCAATTTAAATTATCAAAACATTAAAAAAAATGCATGGAAAATGCAGGAAGTGATAACTCATAAAATCCATCATTTAAATATCAGATTTTAAATATTCTTTAAGTAAAATTATTTTTGAAGTACTTACAAAAGATCATTTTTCATGTGAAAGCTGCCCAGCCTGGTGCAATGTTATTATTAATATTATTCATGTATCTGAAAAGGCTGTTATAACATGTTTATGTACTGCTTGGCAATATCAACAAGTTTTATACTTTGATGCTGTACTGAAGCGAAACACAATATTATGGCATTTTAATAAATATCACCAAAAGGAATTAGCTGCAATATAATAATAATAATAGATTCAATATTAATAATTTAAGTAGCTTGTGTTTTTCAACTGGTATCGTTCATACCTTTGGTTTCAAAAGAGACATGGCTTTGAATCCTGTCTAGAATGCAAAGAACTTTATACAGTTCTTCATCTCAGACTTCAGTTTTAAAGCTCTTTTATAAAGACACTTAACTGATGTCATACAGAGATAGCAGGGCTTTCCTCCGGGAAACAATTCAGGTTTTGTATCCAGCAATACACGCAAACCAGCCAGATTAAAATATACAATTAACAGACATAATATGCTGGACTTCATAACCTTAGTTGATTTGGCCATAATCTCAAACAAGAACAACAACAGCTTTCACCACATATTGCATAAGAAAATTATCACTAAGCAGCTTGAGAAATTCCTTCTTCTTATCACCTATGTGTTTTCCTGTTTCCAATCAATCAATCAATCATTCAATGCTTCCATAAGCTTGTCAACCTCCTTGTCACTTACTTCTTTTATCTGCAAAAACATTCCCTAATGTGTAGCAACACTCATTAGATATTAATTTGCCCAAATCCAGTATTAAATACAACAACATAACTTTACTTTTTATTTATTTACAATCATCTACCAATTATCCAACCTTCAAAACAATGACCCCTCACCTAACCAACCATTGCAAATGACTTCTGGTATACAGTGTTATGTAATTGCACTGTATCAGAAGTCACTGCTATGTAATTGTACTTTAATTACCTGACCTTTCAATCATCAAAATGGCACACTGCTTTCCTGATTGTTGGATAATGGTAGATTACAATGTTTCTTTTTTATGTCAATCCCATCCATGAAAGGCTATCAATGACTATTAAATTATTTCAGGAAATTACAAAGTATACTAAATATCAATTAAAAGAAAACTTTAATCAATACTTCCTATATTTCGACAATGTTACATTGCCGAAATTTCAAGCCTCCAATAAACAATCATTTACTAAAGGACATCACAGAATTATTAAAAATTTATTAAAGAATAAAAGAAACACAATACAGAAACAAATACCAAAAACCCGAGGATACTGGGATTATAATGTCAAAATTAATTCAAGTCGCTGTTTAAAGAGATAAAAATGAAATATAATATGAATACTGATATGACTTAATGCCACTGTAAATACTTATTCAATTTACTACATGCAGCACACTGTTCTAATTATGCATCAGAAAATGAAACATAGCAGAAGTTGGTAAGAAAACAATGATCATGGAGTAAAGATAGCAATGATATTTCTTGCTTATCCTTAAAACAGCAGGGAGAGTAATCAGAGATGACAATGTTGGCTTTGACTAGCAGCAATTTCCAGGACTACAACAGTTACTGAATTAGAGTTCAAATTACAAGCTGGAACAAAAGAAGCAGACATCTCCACTAAAGCTTAATGGGTTTTAGTGGAGATGAACCTTTATCTCCATTAGGGAAGGAATCAAAGACATCAATTTCACATGTTCATGCATGTCAGCATGTTTATAATCCATACACATAAATCTGATTAATCCTTGAACCAACCTGAATGCCACTATCAAAAACAAAAACTAATCAAGTCCTCTGCTAAAAAACAATTTGTTTCAGTCATAATGAGGAACTAACAGAAAATGCTTATGAATAACATTACCTAAGAATTTTATCAACACTACAGTGCTCAACTTGTGTGCTCAGATATATAGCAGAGGATATATCAGATATGATATATCCTCTGCCCAATTCTCCCATCTCCATTCTCATACCCAGCATTTTGAAGATTACATTTAATGGCCTATTTTATGATACTAGCAGCCTGAAGCACAATAAAATTAATCACATGCAAAAAATTTACATAATACAAATTGCAAACAAATACTAAAACATTTTAAATTCAATTAAAATAAATGACTTTGGAACAATAAACATTGATATAGAAAAAAAAAATATTTACATTATACTTGTGAACATCAAAAACAATGCATATGTGCCCTAGATGGAGGTTATGAACTATGCATAATTTAATTACACATTTTGTTCGATGTTTTGGATGTTTGAAATGACAACTGCATCTGCTTATATTTTAATTAATTAATTTTTTTTTGAAAAGAAAGAGAATCTCTAAATGCAATTAAAAAAAAAGCAATAATTATTATAATTACTCTGCAGCTGGGCATTATACTAATACTCATTTTGACAAATGAAATAACACACCAGTAAGATGATTATCATGTCAATCAAAGGTTCATCTATAAATTACAGTACATAATTTTCTTCCTTTTTCTCATCCTTATTACCTGTATAATTATAATCATTATTAAAATAATGACAGTTATTATTTACAGGATTTGATCTATTTTGGACTTTTTTTCTCTGTGACATCAATCAAGTCCAGATCTTTTTGTAGTTCCTCTGCTGGCTTCACCTCTGGATAATACTTATCTAGCTTTATCACATTTCTTATTTCTCTTAATTTTAATTAATAAAGATTCTACCTTTATTGTATTTTGCAACTATACTGATGTGTCTGGATGACATCTATTCAACTTAGGATTTTGCAATTTTCTAAGATTAACATAATATTTATGGACTATCATGATTTTGATGTCAGATCATCAAATTAATCAATTCTGAATATGGAAAAAGACTTGCATGCATAAGGATGTAAGAATAAATACTGTTCTTAGTTTGGAAATTTTCTTACACTAGGTAACAAATTTACTTGTTTAGGTTTCATTTTCTCTGTGAAACATTTATCGATGCTCTATTTTGGTTAATTAATTGCACGTGCAATGATTTTTCTTTCATGGTTGTAGTATTTAGCTATTACAGCTAAATACTACAACTGATGGAAATATCTATAATAAATTTAGTTTAATCCTTTATCCAAGTGTGAGCAAACAAAGTTTGTGCCTGAAAGTATCTTCAGGACTGGGGTGAGGTGGCACAACACTGGGCAACTCGTTGCAAAGGTGGAGCAAGCTAACATCACTCCTATCTCAGTATCTCCCATAATGCAAAACACATCTCCTTGCAGATATGTATAATGTTATGCATTAAGGGAAGGGCCCAGACTAGTTTTACCTTTATTGAGGTCTCTTCGGTGAGAGCCAGACCCAAGTGGAGATACCAGGCAGAAGCACTTGGGCCTGGTTCCCACTGAAGAGACCTCAATAAAGGTCGAAACTAATACCAACCAAAACAGAAATAGAGATAGCTTGACTTTTTGGTAAGGATTCCAAGATCATCTGTGTACTATCTGTGTATACAGAGATGATCAGACAGAAAGAGGAATCTAAAAAGGTGTATGTACTTTGTGAAACACACCCAAAATCTAATAAGCAACTTATAAACAACTTTCTCGACATATATTCAATTTTGAAATACTTTAATATCTCCTATTTCTATTTATTTTACATCACTGAAATTAAGTTGTATGGCTCTTCCTTTAATAATTACTAATAAATAACTATTTTAAAATATTTAAGTATATGAATTGTATTTTTTTTTTTTAAATCAACACTTAAAGCTTTTTTTAATAAACCAAAAGTTCTTAGATATTGTTAAAGTATTTAAATAATTACACTGTTACAATTGTAACATACCTGAAAACTCCTTGATTAAATAAGAAAGCTGCAATATGACCACAATCAACATATCTAACTTCACATCCGGGCCACAAATCTGGAAGTGATTTGATCCCTTCCCTTGGTACATATGCATCATGCTTTGCTGCTACAATAATGGATAAAGAAGGATCCACCGGACATGAGAAATTTCCTAAATGTGTACATTCATCCATTATGCCTCTCATGAAATTCAAAGCTTCTCTTTTGGAAAAAGAGTCCCAATTATGAGTCCTTTTAGGATCTACAGATCTTACACCAAATTGACCGAGCCTTAGCTTGCGAAATGAAACTGTTCTTTGAGAGTTACTAACACTACAACTGGCATCTATTTCAACTTCTTTTTTCTGCGCCGTGTTTAATGTAGTTGTGACATTCTGAACATTAGGAAACGATGTAGAAAATGAATGATTTCCATTTAACCCAGAATTCAGTTGTTCCTTTTGAAAGTTATCCTTGTTGCTATTATCAAGCTTCTTAACATGCTCCATACTTTCTGGATATGTTCTCACAAAATGGCAGCCAGCTAAGAAAGCTTCATTCTAAAGATATTTTGAAAATAAGACTTTAGTATAAGATTCTCACAATATTATAAAACTAAACGATAATGCATTGTTTCTACACAAGAAAAACTGTAAAATAATTTTAAAAAACATTGTATACAATTATGAACAAATTAATATAACTATACAAAATTGTACTATTAATAGTGTTCTCAATCTCCACACACACACACACACACAGAAAGAAAGAGAGAAGTGACAATTAGGTAAACAGCATGATTCTAGATTTGTGCAACACCTAAAGAAACATAAACACACTCAAAGATCTTTACTTATGTTATCCATTTACTATCTTTACTTATGTTATCCATTCACTAGTTCAATAAAACCAATATGGTGATGTTCAGTTTACTTCCACTTTGGTTAAAAAAAACTGCAGAGGCAATACAAATTAGTATGATATAATTCATTCAGTTTAGGAATATGTAAATAATACAGTAATTGATTATCACATAGACCTACTTGTGACATTAGGTAAGTCAGATAACTGAAAAGACAGATAATACCTGTATATATGATAGTTTTCAAATTGATTTGGCATGCCAATTTCAAAAATAATGTCAGTTTTCTTTCATAATATACAGTTTTTTTTTTTCTTTCTTTGCTATGGTTCCTTCTGGTGGAAAAATTACTGTAACACAGCTTCCAAATGGAGCTAAGAAAATGGAATAATGGCAACTGGCCTACTATTCAAAAATTATTGTCCTTTATTTGTTATCTCAATTAACTAAAAAGTAATAAATAATTTGCAAGTGGTTAGTCCAATTCCAATTATTTCATTCCTCCATTCCAAATAATGCTACTAGCATCCTAATATCAGAACTGCCATTCTCTCTTCGTTATCTGAAGTGGCTAACTGTATGAAATTGGAGGTCAAAATCCAAATCAATCAAACAAAAGCCTTTCAAGCTGCAACCAGTAAATTAAGTTTTAATGTAGAGTGTGATTTCAGCAGTGCCTTGATTTTTCTTTTGATTTAAATAAATTATTGTGAGAACATTTCAACTGCACTTTTGTTAATTATAACAATGTAGTCTCTCTGTGTGTGAATAAACCAAATTCATTTTGTTGTATATGTGGGTGCATGTGCAGGCTCCAATGAGGCAAGTGAGTGTGAGATTGACCTAAAAATGCAGAATCGGTCTTCTGGTCTTTTAAGTGAACAAAAGTGAATCAGATAGTCAATACAAGGAATAAAGGTGGTTGGGGACCCAAGATGATGCTATTATTTATGTATACTGGTGCTAGAAGTATCAGGAATAAGAGAGGAGCTTTTGGTATTGGTTGATGCAACCTCAGCAAAAGTTATAGGCATTATTGAGACTTGGTTGACAGTAGATGATGTAGTTATAGGGATAGAATGTAAGAGTACAGTATTTTATTTTCAGGGATAGAAAATAACAGATGAACTGCAGCCAAGAAGGCAGTACAAGAAGACAGTACAAGAAGCAGTACAAGAAGACAGACACATGGATGGCAGTTCATTTGAAGCAATCTGATGTCAGACAGAGACAAAAAGGACAAAATATATAGTTGGTTGCTGCTATTATGCTAATTTTTCATTGTTATATGCAATTAGCACAATGAGTGCATGTTAAGTAAGTTGCATCCCATAACAATTATGAAGGGCTTCAACTATAGAGAAAAGATTAGAAAGCAGAAAGATTGTGGAGGGAAGGAAATGAGATTTATTCACTTGCTATGAGATAATTACTTGAAACAGTATGCAATGGAAGGGATTTAGGATTTGAGTGTTGGAGCTGGTAAATCAGAAGAACTGTTCATAACCAAGGTGGCCACATTGCTTTTGATTAGGAGAGTGATCATGCAGTAGTGATTTTAGAGGCAGCAAAACATGTGGAATTTTCAGTTAAGAAAGCATGTATGTAGAACAACAGGACAGGTGATTATGACAAGCTTAGGAGGCAACTAAAAACAGTGCCATGACATAAGAATCTACAAAGGAAAGATGTAAGCACAGGAGATGCTCAAGCAATGGCGACTCGTGGCTTGAAATCGTGGGGAGGGGATGCAACTTTCGAAATATACATACACACTGTAAGTACAGTGTATAAATACATGTTTGGATAAAATATCAAAAACATTGGTAAAAATTTAAAAAAAAAACATGAAAAAATATTGTTTATTATCGATAAAATTATACAGTTTGGTATAATTCAAAATTACTTAAAAATAAAATATATTCTTCTTGTTTTGTTTCATGAAAAAATATTGTTTATTACCAATAAAATTATACAGTTTAGTATAATTCAAAATTACTTAAAAATAAAATCTATTATCATAACCCCAATAATGTTCTAAAATAAAAACTCTAACAAATGTTATGTCTTTAATTGTAACGTCCAACTATTTAAAGAGACGGAGTAAACACGATAAGCACTACGAACACTCCACTCCTGGTGCAAACTGCATATAAACAACAGTGAAACTGCACGATGGACAGTGCCGCATTACGCTAATAGCTCGCATCTCACTACAATGTGTATATGCTTGCGCACATAGCAAATACTAGCAATATGACACTGTGGTAAACAGTGATGCTAGCGTCCTTCACCCTCCTAAGTACTACAAGATGGATTTTTATTATTTTTTATACAAAATAAGAGAATTGTATAGGATTGTTGATGACAAAATTAAATATTACAAGCAAATATAAATAAATTAATAAATATATTTATATATCGAGAAAAATTGGGGGTGCTGCAGTTCTGCAGTGCCTATGCACAAGCCACCACTGTGCTCAAGGGATATCTGAAGAAAACAAATACCAGAATGTATATCCAAGGTAAGGAGGATAAATCAAGGAGGAGTTAGATGGATGAGTAGTATTATTAAGCAGGAACTGCAAAAAAAGAAAGTGTTGTGGAGCATATGAAAGGACAAAGGCGATCAGCAAGCTCATGAGCAGTACATGGCTCAACCAAGAGAGGTGACCAACATGGTAAAGAAGACAAAATCAGATTAAGAGAAGTTAGCCAAGCAGGCAAAAGGAAATCCTAAAGGGTTCTTTGCTATGTGGTAAGTAAAAGAAAGAATGACTATGGACAGATAACCTTAATGAGTACTGATGGTAGGAAGGCGACAGAAGCAGACAACGTAGTTGAGTTACTGAGTAATCAATTTGCAAGAGTCTATATCCAAGTGAGGATATTGCTGTGACAGGAACTGATATGAGAATACAGACTGATGAATTGGAAGTACTTCGGATATTGCAGAATCTCCATGAAAAGAGTGCTGTGGAATTAGGCAGGAAATTGGTACACATATTAAAAGAATAGGCAAAAGAATTGGCATTACCTCTGACTAGGCTTTAGCTTAAGTCTCATCTCTAGTCAAGATCCAAGGGAGTGGGAGGAAGACAAAATGGTTCTATTGCATATAAGAGGTTTGAAAACTGCTGTAGAAAATTACAGACCAATCATTATCTTTGAAGAGGTAGTAAAAGTATTGGAAAAGTTGGTCAGAGACAGAATTCGGGAATGAATAGATAAGAATATTATACTCTGTGAGGACAGTGTGAATTTGGGAAGAGTAGGTCATGCCTAAGTAAGTTATTAACTTTTTATAACAGAGTGATGGCTGAGTTGGATAAATGATGCCACTGCTGGATTTTCCTGGACAGGTACCACATAAATCTCAGTTATGCAAATTGTAAAAATTGGGATGTTACAAAACTGGTAATATGGATACAGGTGGCCGATGGACAGATACTAAAGAATAGTATGTGGAAGAGCACAAATCCAGGAGAAATCAGGTGACTAGCAGTGAGTTGCAAGGCTCTTTGCTTAAACCACTACTGTTTAATATGTATATCAGGGGTCTCCAATCTTTCAGATAGTGCGGGCTGCATTAAAAATTTAGAATTTGAATTATAGTATGACAGGGAAATGTAACGGTTTTGTTATATTTTATTTATTTTAGTTGTACATATAGTTGTTAAAAACTAATTATTAATTAAGTAATAAAAATTAAGTTAACATAAAAGAATTGTCATGTGGCTCATGTGAAAACCTCCAAAAAAGTGCCGCCTGGGGTGGAACCCCCCCCCCCCAGCTACGCCACTGGATAACCAAGATGGGAACAGGCTTATAGGTTGAAAATGGTTGTAAACCATCAGTATATCCATATAGATGTTCTACAGAATTCTGTTTGTGTAAATTAGTGTAAACTTAGATTTTCCATTTCAAGTTACCATTTTCGGTTGTTAGTGCGTTTATATTGTGAGAATTGCATGATTAATTGTTTGTTTTTATATTTATATATAAGTAGTCGTGCACAGTTATTATATCATATTTATGTGTAGTACTAATTTTTAACAAAGTGAATGTAGCAGATTCGCTTGTTAGTCTGACCTAAAATTAGTGTTACAGTTTAATATTTGTGTATGTTTAAAATACATAAGTTGAAAAGACTTACTTAGTTGACTCAAAATGTGAGTTTTTACTGCTTTTGAGCAAGCACTGTGAAGATAATGTAATGTGTAATGGCAGTACTTTTCCCCTTACTTCATGACTCAAGCAGATGCATGTTGGAGCATGCACAAGTGAAAAGAACACAGTAACTAAGTAAACAGCTGGAGAGAGAGAGAGAGAGAGAGATAGTAGTGATATGGAAGAGTTTTTGGAACTGGTGAGAAAAAAATTCTGTTAGTAGCAGCCTTTCAGAAAGAAAGAAAGATGTTTTGAAAGTTATTTAGCTGTTGTGTTACAAAAGTAACTGGAATAACAGTTGTGGAAGAAATTTATAGGAATTTTGGAACTGGATGAATGAAGTTTCTTATATAGGAAGAGAAATATTTATCAGATATTAAAGGTTCCATTAGAGAAGTAATTTTTAACAGCTGTTTCAGAAGACAGTGAGTTGATTTTTAAGTGTTTGATCATTTTTCTTAGGAATCCTTCATACAGGAAGAGGAAAAGGATTGTGATTCTTGAAGATGAAAAAGAAACATTTTTGTCAGATTGTTCAAGAAGGCATCAAAGGAGGAATGCTAGACAGTGTTCAAATTTGAAGAACTTTTTTTTAGATGACAAATTTTATTATCATCTAAACTTTTTGCATCTTTAACTGAGAATTGGAAATCTGTAGTTCCAAGATAAAGTGGTTTTCAAGAGAAGAACTGTTTCTGCTGAAAAAAATAAAGAAACCATTTCTTTCAAGAGAGGTCCAGATGCAGTTAAAAGACATGCTGTTTTTAACTGGAACATTTCTGGGCCCAAAAACCAGATAAAATATGATAATTAGTTAATTATCTTTTCAGATTTTGTAAGTTGCGGTTTAAGTTCAGAATATTGTAAATTTCTTTTAACGTATTTTAGTATCATCAAACTCTTTTATGTTTTTGCATATTGAAGTGTGAAGACTCAGTTTATTTGATTATAGTTCAAGTTAAGATAGAATTTTGGGAATAACAGAGAATTATCATAGTAAAATTACATATATCTAGGATCTTACTTCTGTTTAGATTTCAGTATAGAAATCTGATACCACTTGCAAACTATTTTTACAATAGGAGCAATAGACAAAGCTTAATAGTTTAAAACTTATTCACAATTATGCAATTCATGACAGGATTAAATAAATAAATAACAAACTTTTTACAAATAATAAAAAGTTTTTAAATCTTCTTCAGTTGCTTTCTAGACAAGAAGGAATATGACAGAAACATAAGTTACTAATCCTTTCTTTTAAGGTTACATGGTGGTCAGCATTTATAGTGAAGAATTTATGGAGACACACACACGTGTTGGACTAATTACTTTACTTATAATTAAGAAAATAACCCTCAATGTTTCAACCACCTCTATATCAAGGTAATCATCAGGAAAACATAATACTGATGATTTATGTATCTATATACATACATAAATCATTTCCTGATGATGATCTCGATAAAGAGGTCGAAACGTCAGAAAACATACATCATTTTCTGATGACGACCTCAATATAGAAGTCAAAACATTGAAGGTTATTTTCTTAATTATAAGTAAAGTAATTACTCTAACATGTGTGTTTGTGTCTCCATAAATTCTTCACTATGAATATAAGTTGCTAACGTAATTTTAGTAATGCACTGATGAGTACGCTATAGATCACCACCAATGTTGTAATGCTATGACATATTCTAAAAATAATCTCACAGATTTATATCTGCTTCTATAAAAATGGGAGGTTTTGTTCTAGTGGATCTGGTGATCCATGGTATATTACTTTAAAACTGATGTAGTGTACATGACAGGATTTATAGTGATGGACATAGTTTCTGTGTCCCTCCAGATGGATATCACTTATTCTTCCTGTTTGTCCAACATAACATGAGCAAGGGATACTGTAGATCTAGATGACAGAGAGGATCTTTTGTGAGCAGATAAGGATGCAAACTTTTGATATGGATGGCTTGGAAAAGGTGTGTCTATCATATACCTTTTTTTTAGAACATATGAAAAATTTTCTGAGGTGCCCCGATATAGAGAATAGCAATGAATTTTTTGCATTTTTTTTTTTATAATAAGGTTTGGGGGATGGACAGAGAATTCTGTTGATTTTGTGAAAGGGGGGGGGGGGACCATTAGCTAAAAGAATGTCCTGCATGTGATTGATTTCTGTGGAGAGACTAGTGTGGACACACTGAAAAAAGGTTTATGGCTGTTGAGATGTGCTCAAAATGTTTCCCAGCGATGTGTACAAATGGAGAATATGCCATCCACATAACATAGCCATACTGTGGGTTTGAGAGGGGGGGGGGGCAGTAGAATTTAAGGTTGTACTTTCAAATGTTCCATGAAGAGATTGGTAAGAGGAAAAGAGAGAGAGAGAGAGAGAGAGAGAGAGAGAGAAGGGAGCCCACAGCTATGCCTTCAATCTGCTTTTAAGTTTTTCCCCATAAGGCTGCTATGTCAGGGGAAAGAGTATGAATGAGTTCTGAGGTTTCTTTTATTAAAACTGACCAAAATGTCAGTATCTTTAAGGATCAAGTCTGAAAAGCAAAATTTAAAGGGAAAATCGTGAGCATCAATTAAGCAGTAAGTAGATCAATCTCTGAGTGAGACAGATATTTTTCAATCATATTCAGAGCAATCAAGTACTACTGTAGTATCAACCTTATCTGTTTTAGAGATGACGATATTCTGGTTTGGAATAGCTTTATAATTGTGGCAAGTTCCACATGGGATAAACTGCAAGGGAAAAAAAAAACCCTGAAAAGTAATCTATCACAGGAGGAATTCACTGCAATGCAGCAGTAGACACAGTAATATTCGGGCATTTATTTTAAGAGAGGGAAAAAAAAACCAGTAACACTCAAAACTAAACTTTCCATTTTTATGGTAAATATAAACGATTTTTTATGTCATGAAAAGATAATGAAATATATTTATAAACCTTAGAATAAATGTAGCAAACAGGTAGTGGAATAGCATGTTTTTAAAGCACCTGTTCAGCAAACACATCATTATTTTATTTTTTTTCTTTAAATGGTAAAACAAAGAAATACAATTTAGAATAGTCCCGGGTAATGGTTTTCCTGTGAAAATGTTCAAACTAGTAGAAAATTAGACAAATTAGTTATTTATATTTCTATTCCTGGAGTGAGAGAGGAAGGGATATGCAACTGGAATTTTTAAAAATGAGCATAAATTTTGAATCAGTTTGTATAGGATATAATACATTTTCGTACATCTATCTGCAGCAGTTAAGCATTGGATGTTATTACTGAATTGAGCATCCTGCAAAAACATATATGATGCAATTTTAAGCTAACGATGAAAGAGACTGAGATTATATTGTATATTACTTGATATAATTAAAAAAAAAAAGTCTCACAATTGGAAAGTGAGTAATGAAATTTAGCATCCATTGTTGTTCCTATAAATGTAACTCTTATCTAAAACTGTAAGCATGAGGACAATCTATATAATGGAATTGTTTGCAAGGAAAGAAAAAAAAAATTAAATCATATTCATTTCAATAAATGTTATTTGAAAACATGTTATCTATAATTTTGACATAATAATTTTCGATGCAAGAATTTGAAATAGCAAAAAAGTAATTGATATGGAAAAAAAAAATGACAAATCGATCATAAATTGATAAACTGAAATTCTAAATAAAACAGTATACTTTAAGTCAAATAGACAAATTTCTCTGGTACAGTTAATCCATTAATGACTTCACTTCATCAATCACTATTGAGGGATTAATGACAGAATAGGGTAACTGCATAATAATAAGCAAAAAACTCGGTCATATTTTGATTCTTGAAAAATCTTCAGTTGTTTTGTGTATTTCACTCCCTTTGGCTGGTACGGAGGTTAAGAGTTTAATATCGTTCTCCTCTTTCCTTCATTATATCAAATCATATGGTCATTTCAGTAATTCATTTGGCATGAAAAAGGTGTGGCAACATTTCTACAATAGATTACCAGAAGAAAGACCATTATATGTTTGAGTCTAGATGCGAAATAAGGAACTTTTTCTAGGTATTAATTCTAGAAATTAAAAAAAAAAAAAAAAAATTATATGATGCCTACAAATAAAAGCTTATAAGCCTAATGGACATTAGAGAGTTTTAATTTTTTTTTTAATTTATATTTATTGAGACAACTGATGTGAAGCCATGAGCCTCTATATACAAGCAGCCTAGCCCTGAAGATACTTCACATGCAAATTTTGTGAGCTTGAGCTTGGATTAAGGAAGAATATAATTTCTTGGAAGTTTAATTTGCAATCAAGTGGAAAAAGCAATACAAAAAAACTTTCTACCTCTATCTCTTTTACAGAGTATTTTAATAATAAAGTGATACACCTTTTCACTACTTGTATATGGGGAAACATATGACTTCTGCATTAATTCAACCTTGGTATCTCTTGTGGGTCTGGCTCCCACTTGCAAGACCTTGATAATGGTCAAAACTTGTCTTTTCTGTGGCTCTTCCCATAATGCATAGCATTATACACATCCAAAAAATCTGTGCGGAATCTATTTAGGATAGAAAGATACCAGCGCTACTAAAAGAGGTGGATAGATATAGATATGAGAGAGAGAGAGAGAGAGATGAAGACCAGTTGCAATTATGGAAAGACCAGTGAAGCCAGAACAGGCAAATGCCTAATCCGTGAAGTGAAGAGAAGAGAAGAAGAAGGGAAAAAAGTGTGCTTTGCCTTTTGGAATAGTAAGGCAATTAATGTAAAGTCATCAGGTTCTATATACAGGCAGCCTAGTAGTGAAGATACTTCACACACAAACTTTGTTTGCTTACATCTGGATAAAGTATTAAATATAATTTCTTGTCAAGTTTAATTTGTAACCTAGTGAAAAATCCTTCTACATCTATATCCATGAAAAGATGTAAACCTACTGCAGATCAGTACTGTTGGCAGGATAGTCTGTAATTATTAAATTTTCATATTTTTATTTTTTAGATAATCCATAAACTCTGCTCTAAGGACCAAGCATGGAATTTCTCTAGCCACTTCAGGCCTTCAAAAAGTTGGTAGAAGTTCTCATACCAGGTGATGAAATACACCTTCCACCTAAAGACAATCACAAGCATCCATATCCACAGTGGGATTTGGTAATGAGTCTGGTTGGCTGATTACCAAGTTGGGAGCTCTGTGGCATAGGCAAGTAGTATTTTTTCTCCTAGAAACTTAGATTTTTAACTCTAGGACTTGAAAAAAAATATATAGAACACACTCTTTCCAACATGAGTTTGGGCTCAGGATCACGAGATGGTGGCAGCTATTTGCTGTATTCTGGCTCTAATGTCTTCAAAATTGGAGGCTATAAGCTCAAATATGATAGACAGATAAGAGTGGAGACAGGTTGCCACTCTGATTTTCAAAAGTTAGTTAGGGTTTAGCCTACTCCCTTTTGGGAATAAAAGGCATCAGAAGATTTTATTTCCTCTAAATTCTAATGATCACTCAAACTAAACAGCTTCTCTATCATATCATATGACTGACTTACCTCATCAGGAGAATGGACCATTTTTCTAATTTCATCTTTGTAAACATGATCTGAAAAATACTGAGTTTCTAGAACATGCCAAGGAATAGCACCACTCATTACACCCTGAAATAATACACAATTTAACATTACATAATTTTAAATATAATAAAGTATTTGGCTCTATATTTGAAATTATGCATAACACTGAGTTTTACACCTCTGTCCAAAAAGAAACCGAACTTTTGATAGAAAATAAAACACAGGCCAATTATAATTATTCAAATCATTTATTTCAATCAATATACTCTCCCTCATCTTCGATACAGCATTTGGCACGGTCAATTAATTCGTTAAATGATTTTTTATATCGATTTTTGGGATACTGTTGAGGGTTGTGGTTACTGCCACTTGAACGTTTTCAATGGTGACGTATTGCTTTCCTTTCATCAGCAAATGAAGTTGGGGTAAGAGAAAGAAGTCACAGGGTGCTAAATCAGGTGAATAAGGTGAGTGATCCAACACACAAACTTGGTTTTTGCTCAAAAACTGTCTCACAATGTTCGAACGATGAGATCGTGCATTATCGTGCAAAAGTGACCAGCTGCCTGTATCACAATAATCATGCCATATGCAACGATTTCTCTCTATCAATCGCTTCAAAAGTTCGAGATAAAACTCGCCATTGACTGTGCCAGGTGGAACGAATTCTTTGTGGATAATACCTTGGAATCATAGAAACAAATCATCATTGTTTTACTTTTGACTTCTCCAAGCAACTTTTTTTCGGATGCCCCTCTTCTGGTGGTCTACACTCAGCACTCTTGCGCTTTGTTTCGGGCTCATACTCAAAACACCATGTTTCGTCACCAGTAATGATCGTTTCAAGAGGGTTTGAGTCCTTACAAGCGGTTTTAATGAGGTCCTTGCAGTGTTCAATTCGATACATTTTTTGGTCGTTGGTCAACTTGTGGGGAACAAATCACCAATTTTCAATTTACGAAGGCCCAAACTCTTGGTCAAAATGTTGTGCACAGTTGATTTTGGAATCCCCCAATTCATCTTCAATCAATCTCATGGACGATTTCAGGTTTTCTTTGATGAAATCACGCACTTTTTTTTTTTGGATGTTAACTTCATTCAGTCTAGTTTTTGGATGGCTTGGCTTTTCGCCATCAAGCATCTCACGACCACTTTGAAATCACTTAAACCACTCGTAAACTTGAGTACGGGATAAGCATTCATCACCGTATGCTTTTTGAAGCATTTGATGCATTTCGGTAAAGCGTTTACCAAGTTTAACACAAAAGTCAATCGTAGCTCTCATTTTCCGACAGTTCATCAAAACACACTGTCACTCTTGGCACTATAACTTGGCTTCTAATGAAACAAATGTCATAAACAGTTGACACAACACTAATAAAGGTTGCCGCATTCAACAACAAAAAGATACAACAGGTGGCGCCACTAGTTTCTTCTATTTTCGAAAAGCTTGGTTTCTTTTTGGACAGAGGGTGTATTTACATTTTTGATGTACTTCTTAAAGGTGAAAATACTTTAGATACTTTTTCATGTGATATAAAAGATATAAAGTGATAAGAAGTAAAATTTTTATTACTCATACCAAAAACACTTTGTTTCTTATAAATATATGGAGAAAAAATTTTTTTTGCAAACCTGAGTGAATACACATGAAGCTGTTGTCCAAGAAAGACAAGGAATAATTGCTAGAGGCTTAGACCAGTTAGATCCTGCTATAGAAGCCATCTAAAACATGAGAACATTTATTACTATTAGAGTTATTTTCACACACACACACACACACACGCACGCACACACACACACAGAGAGAGACGAATTTATTGAACACTTATGCAATTAAATAATAAACCTCAATCAATCATTAACCAAAAAGTAATTTGAATTATTAAATTTTATTCAGATTAGTATAAATTAAACTAATAAAACAGGTTTCTAAATTAGATTACTTTAAACTTTAAACATAAAAGCAAAAATTTTCCATTATATTTACATTTTTGAGCAATGCTTAAACTATGATCCTTGATATATATAGAAGCATAATACTGAAGAAGAGAACATTCCTTAAAAAAAGGAAAAACACTTCATTTATAAAGTTAAAGCAGTTTGGTTACTAATTAACATTTTATTATTATTATTGTACTGGCACCTCCATGGAGTCCGAAAACTCATGACGGAGACCCAAATTATCCACACAATCTATCGAATGAACCCATTAACAGATAAAGTACTCACAACTGATTCTGGCAACCCATTCCACTCATTCACAAATCCAAGTAAAAAATCTAGTCCTCACACTCCTACTAATCACACCTTTATTCAACTTCCAGGGATGACCTCCTGTTGTGACTCCTCTAGCCAAGTGTTGAAACATTCCTATAAAATCTTTTAAGTAACCTACCGTATTTTTCACCTTATAAGACACACATTTTTGTACCTAAAATTTATCTGAAAATTAGGATGTGTCCTATAAGCCGAATGTTTCTTATAAACCGGTGCATTATCACTTGTCAGTAATGCGTGATCAGTTTGAACAGTTGAAGAATGTGAATAGTCGATCAGTTTAAATGTATGATCGTTGTTAACAGTCATGCATTTAAACTGGTAATCAATAGATTATTATATTAATTTTTTTTTATAACCCATGGATTCTACGAAGCACAGACATAGCTATACGATTGCATTTAAGCATAGTGGGATTGAGTACACAAGAAAGAATGGCAATAGGGCAGCAGAGCAGCACTTTAGGCCTCTGCCTACAGAAAAAATGGTATGAAATTGGAGGAAACAAGAGCAGCAATTAATAGAAGTACATTCTAAAACAGACAATCTCTGCAGAAAACCCAACCAAATGGCCAGAAACTGAAAATGAATTAAAAACTTGGATAATGGGTCAAAGAAGATTGGGTTGCTGTGTATCTACAAAAATGATTATTCAATGAGCAAAATTATTGGCAGCAGAAAGAAATATCATCAATTTTACGGGGTTTCCATTATGGTGCTTACAATTTATGAAGAGAAATGAACTACATGCCTGCAAAAACAAAAATATCACAAAAAATGAAAGATGAATTTCTAAAATGAAATTATTGGGTTTCACCGGTTCATTATAAATGCTAGAAAACAAAACAATTTTAAACTTTCACAGACTACTAATACGGATGAAGTGCCTCTGGCTTTTGATGTGCCCTCAAACAAGACTGTTGACTCCAAAGGTAAAAAACTATTATTGTTAAAACTTCTGATCATGAAAAAACCCACTATACTGTTGTTTTGACGTGCCATGCATATGGAACAAAATTGCCACCTTTTTAATTAAAAAAAAAAAAAAAATTCCCAAAGGAGTTTACATTCATATTCATCCAAAAGGATGGATGGATGAGGAAGGGATGAAGTTGTGAATAAAGAAGATGTGGTCCGGAAGCCCTGGCAGTTTACGTCAGAAACCTGCTTTGTTAGTCATCAGTTTAGATGCCATAAAACCAAAGCTGTTAAGAATGAACTTTGCAAAATGAACACAAAAATAGCTGTAATCCCAGGAGAACTCACCTCCGTGTTTCAACCTTTAAATGTATCGATTAACAAACCATTTAAGGGATGCAATTTCCAAGTTTTGAGGAAACATCTACAGGTAGGAGAAAGAAGGCCACAAGTTCACAGGTGTGCGAATGGGTAAAGTATTCATGGAATGAAGTGAAACCTGACATTATTATAAAATCTTTTCAAAAGTGTGGCATTAGTAATTCTCTTGATGGTATGGAGGATGACTTATTTCTAGAGAGCGTTGACTCGATTTCTAGAAATAATAAGTCATCCCCCATACCATCAAGAGAATTACTAATAACATATAATAATATAAACTAGAAAATTTTGAGAGTCAAGATGAAGATGAATAAAGATTTGAAAAGAAGATTAATGAAATTTATAAAAATTATTTGGTTTATATTATTATATATATTATTATATGTTAGTTTTTTAATGATTTGATGAATTTTAAAAATAATTGTGTTTTTATCTAATAAACGGATAATACATGTATTAATCCGTTTTTTTTTTCATGTGAAATTTTTGGAAAAAAATTTCACATGAAAAATGTGATGTGTCCAATACAACGGTGTGTCTTATAAGGTGAAAAATACGGTAAATGTTTCTATCATATCCCCTCTTTTTCTCCTATCAACCAACCTCTGCAATCTTATAAAACCTGCTCCACCACTTCCTCATCCCCAAGAAACCCAGGAGATAAGACCAGATCAAGCACAGTAATCCAGATGTGGCATATCAAGGCCTTACATCAAGAGAAATAACAACTTCCTTATCTCTACTTGTTAGTCTGTTCTTCAACAGCCAAGTAATCTTATGAGCTACTTTAGTAACCTTAAAAATATGTTCTCTAAAATTTTAACTCTCTGCTTACCACAACCACCCTAAATCTCTAGCTTCATCTATTTCCTGGAGTACAGTTCCATCAATGTGGTACACAGCTTGTAATCTTTTTATCCAAAAATGCATTTCTCCCATTAAACCGAAACCCATTATCTTTTGCCTATACTGACAGCCTATTTAAATCATCCTGCAAGCTTTCCACATCATCTTGATTAACTATTACTCTACATAATTTTGCATCATCAGCAAACAACTGAATATTTCCTATATCATTTATGTACAAATTAAACAGTAGTGGTCCTAGCAATGAATCTTGTGGCACACCACTAGCCACCTGCTTTTGCCTGGATTCTGCTCTTCCATATTCCACTTTTTGATATCTCTCCAGCAACAACCCTCTTATCCACATAACCAGTGTCATATCCACATCAATGATGTTAAAGATACCAAGAAATTATACACTTGGTTTTATTCCTTTTCCCAAGGAAGCAAAATAATGTTTTGCGCATGTAATATATTCACACGAGCTACTTGTATACGGAGGCTAATGACTTCATATCACTTGCCTTAGTATGTATCCCATAATGCAAAACAAACTCCCTTTCAGATGTGTAAATGCTATGCATAATGGGAAGTGCCACTACCCAGATCAGTTTCGACCTTTATTGAGGTCTCATCAGTGGGAGACAGACCTAGGAGAGATATTGAGATTGAAGTAACTCTTAACTCTACTCCAGAAACTCTACTTTAGAAACTAAGCATGAAACTTTTTTAAGGCCACTTCAGGCCTCTAATAAGCTGGGGGGGGGGGTCTGATGCTAGGTATGAAATGCACCTCCCACCTAAAGACATTCAGCCAACTGAACTGGTATGTTCTTAGCATATTCATGTTTAGAAACAAAGCACATATATAAAATTAACTGAATAACTAATTAAATCAGACTATACAGAACTCAAAGGTTTGCTAGATTTTTATGAGGATGAATGAAACTATTGTGTTATTCTATGATTGACTTTTTTTGAGGTGGTGACTGGATGGAGATTTAGAGCACCAAATCCATTCAGATGCAGTATCGATTGCTATCTTCATAATTTCATCCTAGCATCTTTGTTTACATTAATAGAATGTTCAGAAATAGAAAGCAGTCTTTCAAGAAGCAGAAATTTAATCTGCATATACTCAATAATTTAAGTTTAATGGTTTCTTCTCATAACTGATTTGGAGGTATTGAGTCCTTTAGTTCTGTTATTAAATGTCTTAATAAGATCCCTTTACTTCTATGCTTTGGGGGCAAAATTAAAATAAGGACTTCTTCATATCATTTTCTTGAAGAAGTATAACCTCACTCAGCTGCTCAAGCAACATATCAACAGATGCCTTCTTTCTCCATAATTCTCTTGTCCACACTGTTGTGCTATGTGACCTCTGCTTTATGAGAATACATGAGAGAGATCAAATAACAGGTATCCTCTTTTGTGACATACTTGTATATGGGGAATGATACATACACACATATATTTAAAAAAGCATGCAGGACACGAGTTCACAATTATTAGAACAGCTCATTGTTCCTTGTTGATCATGATTTTTTGTTTCCTTGATAATACCATTATTTAATTGCTAACATAGTTATAAATTAATTAATCAATTAAAGTTACTTATTTTATTGCATCTCTCTCTCTCTCTCTCTCTCTATGAAAGATGTAGATTATAAAATAAATATATCACTATCAAAACTTTACTCAAGAAAATTACAGGTGAATATTATAATACAATCAATTAAAAAAAAGTTATGCAAAATAATTTTGCTTTTCACTGGTTCAATTATTTATAATTTCAAAAATAATATTAAACCTAGAAACCTTTGGAAAACCAAATTATAGAATTTTGCTTGGTCTTTCATATTGCTAAATATATTCTGCATTTTACTGACTCCTACATGGTTTTCATTTATAAATTAAATTAATTAATCACTGTTAACTTACATGCCCTCCCATTGATATTCCTGTTATTCCAAGTGGACCAAATCCTTGTTGTTCACACCAGCGGAAGAGAGCAAGAGATTCTAGTGCCAAACAGCCTCCCATAACAAAAATGTCTGACACATTATGGAGGCTAGAGCGACTATTAAGATAAATTAAAAATCATTTTGGTGATAAAAATTTGATAACAAACTTTTTAAAATAGATAGTTCATCAAATGCATAATAGTGATTCTTCTTATTATTTTTTTATTTTAGAAAAATAAAGAAGCAAGAAACATAATGCATAAAAATAAACAACAACAACAAAAGCAAAACTTTTATGGTATAAAAAGAAATATAAGGTATGCAAATATAAAAATGAATTTACTTACACTTGGTTCTTGGGTTTTCTAACACCATGTAATCAAGTTAAGAGAAGTTCACAACCAATTTAAACATTTCAGAAATGCAATATTTTCAACAAAAAAAAAAAAAAGCATATTTTAAGGAAACTTTCCTCAATTTCCTGAGACTATTTAAATATAAAATGTAAAAGGATATAAAAAGGATTTTCTAAAAGGATAGATGCAATACCAGCTTCTTTTAATAGGGGTCTTGCCATTAACATTCTTCTTCTCCAAAAATACTATGGAAGTATTAAATAAACAGTAAAACAGTATGCAAAGTTAAATTTTTATGAAAGATTCTTAAATAGTTTAACAGTACTAATTTCATATTTCTCAAATACATCTGAGATGCTTTTATCTGATGAAAATTATTCATCAGAGGAAACATTTATAAAGCATTCCTATTTACACATGAAACAGAAAATTTACCATTTATCAGAGCTGCACTATATGTGGTGATGGTGATGTTGAAAATATCAAGAGTGAGGAACTAGTCTTATGACAGATTTTGAGTTTGGATATAATATTAATTTTTTCCCCCAAACAGAAAATCTAGATGTATTAATTTAACAGTTTATTATATGATCATTTGTATCTATCTTAATCACTGCAAGCTAGAAGGATTGTGTCAGATAGATAACAATCATTTTTAATATTTACTGAGGATAATCATGTTTCAAACTGTTGGAATTGAGAAAAAATCATTCAAATTTAAATTCAAATGGTGTATGAGGATGACTAAACTTTCGATGACAAGATGTTCATATTTTTATAAATATATTTAAATATGACAAGATGTTCATATTTAAAATTTCGATGATAAGATGTTCATATTTAAAACTGCTCTTCTATGAATTAGGTAAGCATCATTCCAGCTGATAAGGTATTCCATTTCATGCATCATGATGCATGAAACTCAACTTATGAGGTGTAAGTTAAGCAGTGTACAGATGTTCATTCATTCTTCCCCCCCTCCCCCAACAAGACCAATCAGGTTGTAGAAAATATGCTAATTTTCAATAAAGTTACTGTTGTGTAACATGGTTTTACAATCAAGCTACTGCTTGATTGTAAAATTCAGAATATATAATAATAAAGAACATTTTTTTTGGGAGAAAATGTAGAAGGATTCATTTTTATGCATTCTTAAAATAAACAACAGGATTTTTATTCACTTAGTCTACACTTTCAGAAGACTGATGGAATGAAATTGACTCTGTATGATAAATATCATCTCTTCCCATCCCTAATACTATACAGACATAAAAAAAGTAACATAGACATTTTATTATATAGCAATAAATACTGTACAGTTTTTTTTTCCCTAGCAACTTATTTCAAAATAACTGATAAAGAAAAATTATTCTAAGAATTTTTAACAATCTCGCATCCTATTCTTCTATTCTTTTTCCTGAAGGAAGCAAGAACTTCTTTTAGTTTTCTAAGTTTATTTTCAAGAAATTTAACAAAAGCCTTGCTAATCCATCCTTTAATCTCATTTTATTTTATGAAAATCACCTACAGTCAAAAGGTTAGAAACAGATACTGTAAAAGCTTTATGCAAAATCTGCCATTCTGAAACCTGTTGCTGTGATAGAAATTCCAGCATATGAAATAACTGCAAGTTGAATCAACAGATTGTAACTTGAGCATATATGCATATTTTTCTTTCCAAGGAGTAGTGCATCACCCAACCCTTACTAAAAGCAACTTTTTATTATGTTTCCTATTTTCTGCAACGTGTAATGCTTTAAAAAACCAAATTTTTATTTATTTCTTTTTTTTTATAACTTGAAATAAGATATATTACTCTTGCAAAATTCTTTCGCACAAAAATACTACAGAAAAAAACTGAAACTGGCATTCCATAATTGATGAATTTCTAAGAATGTGCCTGGCCAAATATGGAAGGGACATAACAATCAAATGAGCTCCTGTCTAATGAGTTCATTTGATTCTCTATTTCATATCCAACGTAATCAAAGCATACAAATAATATCACTGCTCAACTTCTGTAAATCAGCAGTTTGTGCTTGTTTTACAGTCTCTAACTTTTAATACAACAAACTAGGACTACTTGTATTAGCTTGCGCTAGTAATCACCAATATTTTTATAGTTTACTATATTCGGCATGAAACTCTCTGATTCCAATCTTTGAGCTTGGTATTCGGTTTTAAAACAATGTGAGATTTAATATCCCCTTAATTTAAATGATGTTTATATCGCCGAAATGAAGCCTACTGGCTCTTTATATTTAAGTAACAAAGTAATAAATTAAAGAAATTAGAGATTCAAAGCCATCATATCTAAGCACAAGTGAGTACAATACGAACTGTAATAACAGATTGTGTTACAGTATTCCTTGGTACAGAAGTGTTCAAATGTATTTCAAGTCATGTCCCCTAGTGAAACTATTACTAACTACACTGAGTTTGCTTTGCATTAGGAATACCCACCTAATAACGAATTGTCCACCTCTCTTTGCAATCATGGCTTGCAGATGCCTAGGAATAGATTCCACAAGATGTCGAACATCATCCATACATAACTCAACCCACGGCAGCTGCAGCAACTCATTCCATTCTGACATATCCCGTACATGTTCAGTTGGGTTAAGTCACGGGAGTTTGGGGACCAAGGCAATGTGGTGAATTCATTGTAATGCTCTTCCAACCACTCAGTAGTTGTACGAGCCCGATCACAAGGTGCATTGTCCTGGTAGACCTACAAATATGGATGGAGATGGTCAGCTAACAAGTCCTTGTAGTTTTTGTGAAATGATAACCAACAAACCTAAGGTGTGCTAGGAAAAAGCTCCCCAGACCACTTCCACTGCCCTGTTGAATCCCAACTGTGCAACCAGGGGATAGGGCTTCATGCTCTTTATGGCAAATGCAAACCTAGCCATCAGCATGGTGCAGCAAGAAACTGAACTCATCACTCCAGACGACCATCTTCCATCTGTCAAGGGTGTATGTTCCTTGCTCATGTAAGGTGTTGTTTGTGATGCCTGGCCATCATCACAGGGTTCCCTTGTTGGTCTCTAGCTGTGGAACTCCAGGTGAAGCAAGTTACAGTGCATGGTGCATGTGGACACGGATCAAGCTGCCATACTGTTGTACTGGTGAGTGAGTTGTGAGAGTGTTACACGTCGTTGCCGAGATACCAGTCATGACACTCAACACTCATCTCTAGGATCAACCACACATGGCCGACCAATATGAGCCCTTCTGCTGGATGTCTGTTCATGGTTAATTCAGTCCTGGTACACTCTTGATACAGTAGTACAGGAACAAACAACAAGTGTTGCTGTTTCCAAAATATTGTACCATCCCTATGGGGCCCAAACTATCTGCCTGCAGTCAAATTGTCATTGTCACATTTTCCCATTACTGGCAAACATTTACTGATTATGTACAAAGGATGGATGTGCCCATTTATATAGCCACATGTGATGATATCACATGGTACTTCATTATCATGCTGAATGTGTAAATGGGAGGTGGTATTCCTAATGCTAAGCTAACTCAGGGTATTTCTATTACTACATTCCTTAAGAGTTAGAACAGCTTGAAAAGGGCAAATAAGAAATTATTTAAAATTTTACCATTACTAATTATTTTAGCAATATAAAAATACAATTTAAAAAAAAAAAAAAAAAAAACTCACATGATCACCTGTACCAGCTAAGTGAAGGCAAATTGGTCGAACATGATCTGAGTGCCATTCTTTAGGCAGTAAAACCTGAAATCTGAGATTAATTCATGTTAGTGTATGGAAGGAAAAAATAAAGCTTTCAATAGATTTTTTTAAACAGATTTTCAGAAAGTTGTTGATATTTATTTTGCATGACCAACAGATTAGGGTTACTGGGAAATATAGATGAAGGAACAAATGAGAACTAGTGTAAAGCTGCACTGAGAATGAATGGTGAGCAACTGTTGTTTGAGTCTTAACGTATTTAGAGGAAACAGTGTCAGAATCACAGGTATAAGTTAAAATGAGCAATGTTATCATCATCATCATCAAATTCCTGCCATGCACCCTCAAAGGGTATGATAGTACTACATGAAAAAAATTGCATCATTACTAACTTCCTATCTACAATTTTCCTCCAAATCAGTCTGTTACTTGTCAAGACTTCAACATTATCAGATCTTATATTTCTATCGTCTAAGGCACTTTGTACCGTATCAAGCCACCTATATCTTGGTCTTCCTCTGGATCGTTTTGCTGCCAACCTGGCAGAGAACACTTGTTTTGCTAATCTTTCTTCGCCCATTCTGTTTAAGTGACCATACCACCTGAGATTAGCTCTGCTAACACATTCCTGGATGCTGACAATGTCAAGTTCTTTCCTAATATCCTCGTTTTTAATATGATATTGCCATTGATGCCATCTGTTCATGCCTATAATCTTTCTCAGGACTCTCATATCTGTGGTCTCTAGTCTTTGGTCAAGTGTTTTACTTCTGACCCAGCTCTCAGATCCATAAGTTAAAACTGGTTTGAACACTGTCTTCTATACAGCTAATTTAGTGTTCCGACTAATTTCTCTCTTATTCCATATGAATTTATTCAATTGACTTCCCACCATACCAGCTTTGCTGATTCTGTTGTCTATTTCTATGTTTAATTTACCATCTTCAGTAAAAATCGTGCCTAAGTAGCTGAAATATTTTACTTGTTCCACAGGTTCTCCATTCACAACACAGTTGACATTTTCAATGATTCTGCCTATTTTCATTGTCTTTGTCTTTTTATTGCTGACCTTCATACCATATCTATTACAGCAGCTATTCAATTTAGTCAGAGAATCTTGCAGACTTGTAGTGGATTTATTTAGAAGTATAACATCATCTGCATAAAGCAAAGAGCTGACATTAACATTTCAAATTTTGATATCATGTTTAATACCACTTTCATTCATAATGTGATCCATATAGATAATGAATAACAGAGGGGATAATGTACATCCTTGTCTCACACCAGATTTAACATTAAAACATCTTCCTGTACTTCCTTCAATTCTAACTGCTGACTTACAACTCAAATAAAGACTAAGTATTGCCTGATATAATGCCCCATTAACACCATATAACTGCAGCGTATTGAATAGCTTCGCTCTTGGCACCTTGTCATATGCCTTTTCCAAATCGACAAAACTTAAATACAGATCTTTGTTATATTCCAATGATTTCTCCACTATTTGTCGTAAGGTGAAGATCTGATCCTGACAGCCTCTATTTGGCCTGAATCCAGCTTATTCTTCACCAAGCTTTTCTTCCACAATTCTTCTCAACCGTTCTCAAGTATACATAGATCTTGCCAGGAACACTCAATAGGGGAATACCTCTGTAATTCTCACATTCAGTTTTATTTCCCTTTTTATATATGGGTACTATGAGAGCTCTACTCCAATCATCAGGAATTCGTCCCTCTGTCCAGGCTTTCTGAACTATGCAGTGCAGCCACTGTAAGACTCTTATACCACCATACTTCAGCATTTCTGGTCGAATATCATCTACTCCTGCTGCCTTTCTGCATTTCAAGCCTTTGATGGCTTTTTCTACTTCAAGTATGGATATGTATTCCTGACTGCATGCCTGGTCAGTATTTTTTTACCACTGTGCTGTTATCACTACTTGTTTCATTTAGCAATTTTTCAAAGTAATTACTCCATACTTCAAGGATATCTTTTTCTCCTGTTTTCATGTCACCTTTATCATCTCTAATTCCTTTTACAGCACTCTTTCCTCCATTTCTAAGTTTCTTCAACAACCTCCAGAACATCTTACCACCTTCTTGATATATATTTTCTATGTTCTTGCCAAAGTTCTCCCATGACTTTTGTTTAGCTAGTTTTACAGTGTTTTGCTTTCTTACATTCATCTCTGTATTCTCTAAGAGCAAAAGCTGACTTATTTGCCAGGAACTTTTGATATGCTTTCTTCTTTTCCTTCACTGCCTCTTTAACTTCTTCCTGTGTCCACTATGGAATTCTGATTTTTCCATCCTTGCAGACAACCTCACCACATGCCTCTCTGGCTGAATCAATCAGATTTTTCTTCAAGGCTTGCCACTGAATCTCCAAGGTTTGATTCCTGTTCTCAAAATCTTTCATTTTTTCTTTAATAATATTTGTGTATTTTAGTCTACAGTTCACATCTGAGAGCTGCTCAACTTTTATTCGCTTAAAAACTTTCTTACATGTTATTCTTTTCAATATGAAATTCAATTTTATCCTGCTCAAGACTAAATAGTGATCACTTCCAATTTCAAATTCTCTGTACACTCTGTCCTGCACCAGGGAGAAAACATCACTATCGACAATAACATAGTCAATGAGACTTTTCTTATTCCTTGCCTCTTCTCTCCATGTGAATTTGTGCACATTTTTATGTTGGAACATGCTGTTAGTAATAACCAGTCCATGTCCTGAGCAGAAATCCAACAGATATTTGCCATTATTATTAGCTTTGCTCTTTTCTCCAAATTTTCCCAAAATATTTCTGTGTCTCACAATCCACAATCATTTCCTACTCTGCTATTTAGATCCCCAACAAGGACCAACTTTTCCTTTTTCATTGTGTCAGTTGCTTTTTCTAAACCCTCAAAAAATTACTCCACTTCTACCTTAGTAGAACCTTCTATGGGACCATAGGCACAAATAAGTCTCATTGTCCAGTTCCCCATTCTCATATATGCCCACATTAATCTACTTGAGACTGACTGCCATTCAAGAAGATTAGCCTCGTATTTTGTGTTGAATATTATGGCTACTCCTTCTTTTCCTTGATTGTCATTGCCTGAATATAACATTTTGTATTTATTGCTCAGAAAGATCTCACCAGTTTTGGTCTTTTTTGTTTCAGTCACCCCTATTATGTCGATCTGGTACTTATCTAATTCCTCAGCTAGCTCCATTTCTTTGCCATTCAGGCTTCTTATGTTGATAGTACCAATCTTTAACTCTGGTGATGTTGAGTTGGGGTGTGTTTTCAGATTTGTTCCAGTAGCTGACTTTTCGCTGTTCGCCCTGGTTCCCTGGCGAAAACAATGGGGGTCTTGTTTAACCGGGCGACGCCCCCAGCTGGCATGAAATTTTGTCGTGTTGTACCATCATTTTTTTTATTTTGGTTTAACCAATAAGAATACAATTTGGTCGGCTAAATCAGAAATTGCCAGCCCATCCTCGTTCGTTCAGTATCCAAGTAGATACCCAACAGGGTTCACCACGAGAAGGTGAGTATTGGACATTAGATCAGAAGCCCTGGTCAGTTCTCCGCATTCCTTTAAAGGCTATGTGGAGGTCTCCTCTCAGTTATACAGCTTTGGCTATGCTATGTTGACGATGTGCTTGCTATTTGGCCACATGGCCCAGAGACATTGGAAACATTCTTAGCACATTTAAATAGCCAATATCCAAAAATCCACTTTACAATGGAACTGGAAGCTAATAACTGTCTGCCCTTCCTGGATACACATCACACGTCTTCCAGATGGTTCCTTATCATTTTCAGTTTTTAGAAAACCCACACATACAGGGAGATATTTACACAAACAATCACAATCACCCTTCTCAACAATATGGCATTTTAAAAACACTAACCTACAGAGTGAGAGCAATCTGTTCCAATGACAATGTTCTTGCTGCTGAACTGGCTCACTTACGCCACACCTTCTTGGCCAATGGCTATAATCCCCATAAGATAACAAAATACTAAACGCTCCTAAGAAACCCCTCCCACTATCCACAGAGAACTACAACAAAATAGTCACCATCCCATACATTAAAGGCACATCCGAAAATATTTCAAGAATTCTTAATAAACATGAACTACGCACCACATTCAGACCGTGTGGCAAATTAGCAACTCTTATCCACTCACCCAAGGACAGCATTCCCCCTTTATCACATCCAGGAGTCTACGAAGTACCCTGCTCATGTAATCAAGCCTACTATGGTCAAACAGGAAGACCTGTGAACATCTGCATCAGCAAACACAAAAGATACATCCAGCATATTAACACTATGGCAAATCGGGCCTAGCAGACCATGCTCTGGATACCCCTGCACACAGGATCAACTAGAAGAACACAAAAGTACTGCACGGAAGCTCTTACAAGTCAGAGAGATTGTTCTTAGAGGCAAAAAAAGCCCTGAAACACACTCCAAATCTCAACAAACATGGCTGTATAAATTTGCCTAAAATCTGGGAGACAGTCATCTTAAGAAAAAACTTGTACCTATTTTTTTCTGTTTAGGACTCTAGTCTCATGTGATAGCTGCAATTTTTTTTTTCATATAGAGGGTGCCAAAATCAGGACTCTAGTCTTTGTGCTGCTGCTACAATTTTGTTTAACTAGTCCGTTGATTACACCATGTTGTTATAGTCTCACATATTGTGACAAACTGTGTTTTTGTGCTCTGAAGATGCTGGTTATAACACCAGCGAAATATCAACAATAAATTAATAAATTAATTATTTACTTAGTTTCTGTGTTCTAATATATACCGTTAAAAAATAAACAATATGTTCGACGAACACATAAGTCTATCCACACGTTTCAAGGTAATTACTCCAGGCATTAAACATATCATTACTTTCACTTTTAAGGTGATGTTTATCATCTCTGATACCTCTTGGTTTCCAAGAGTTTGATTTAGCTTTTTTTTTTGTGCATTGCTTAGGTTTTTTACATGTATTCTTTCAGTGCACATATGACTTACTTGTCAAAAACGTTTGATACAACTTTTTTCATGACCTCCTCTTTAACTTCCCGAGTCAACTATGAAGTTTTGATTTTTCTATCCCAGCAGACATCTTTAGCATGTGCCTCTCTCGATAAATCAATTTTCTTGTTCTTCATTCAAGAAACTCTGCAGTACTCAAATGATTCAAACTTCTAAATCCTGCACAGCCCATGTTCAACATTGATCTCCTCACCATTCTCAAGTGGGGTGAAGATAACAAAGCGAACTGCAATACCATCAAAATACACTCTTGTATTGTTACCCAGACAAAAGATTTACCTCAATTTCTCTTATTATTATTGGTCCTTCTCAACTCTTAGCACTTTATAAATCCCAAATAAGACAAGCTTAGAATACCATTCTCACATTCGGGGTGTACTTGAAACCTCCCTAATAATTCTTAATTGCATACAGAATTGGTAAATCTGCCTAAAAGGATATACCCCCCCCCCTCACTTCTCTCTCTCTCTGCAAACACAGACTTCCTGCCATCACATTCTCAGTAGCTGTGTCTCTGCATTATTGCTTCATTGAACAGGCCATTACCACTCTCTCACTTTCTTCTAATCATATAAGAACATGAGCAGCCACTGGTCAATATCCATACAGCCCAACTTGAAAAATATCAAACCAACCTCTCATTGTGCACCTTTCTCCATACTCTTTTTCATGATGAATATAACCCCCAGCTTTTCAAAAACATGTAAATAGATTTCTTCTTTCTTATTAACCACCTGCCTATACATGGCACTGTTGCATTATGGGGTCTTGTGACCTCTCATGTGTAGGATCAATAAAAATAAATAAATAAATAAAAATTCCAATGTTTCTCCAGAGTTTGCCACTAGTCTCCAAAGTATGGTTTTCACTTTCAAACTCTTTCATCTTTTCTTGAATAATGTTCATATATTTGAGTCTACAGCTCACCTCTTGCTGTTTGATTTTGATTCTTTTTGGAACGTTTTTATACATTTTTCTTTTCAATATGATATCAATTTCATCCCGCTCAAAACTAAATGGTAATCACTTCCTATTTTAAACTAAAGCGCTATAAATGAAGATATCATATCACCATCAACAATAACATGGTCAACAAGAGGTTGACTGTGTTATTGTTGATAATGATATCTAAGTCTAAACTTGTATCCTCCTTCCATATGAATCTATGTGCAATTTTTGTTAGTGATGGCTAGTTCATGTCCTGAACAGAAATATAGCATACCATTATTATTATTAGCTTTGTCCTATTTTGTCCAAATTTCCTCTCAAACACTTCTATATGCCTAGTATTAATTTTCTACCTTGATGTTTAGATCTCGAACAAGGTCCAATTTTTCTTCATGTTAGATGCCTTTTCTAATGAATCGAAAAATTCCTCCAATTCTTCCTTAGTAGAATCTTCTGTGGGATCATAGACACATAACTCTCATTATCCTAATCCCCATTTTGATATTTGCTCACATCACTCTTCTTGATACTGTCTGCCAAGCAAGAAGTTTGTGTTTAGTGTTGAATTTTCTAGATAGTCTTCCTTTTATTGATCATTATTTCCTGAAGTCTTGTATTTATTATTTAGAGGATTCGCACCTGTTTTTGTTCATCTGTAACACCAATTATATTGATAGAGTATTTCTCTAATTCTTCTGTCAGCTCCTTTTCTTTTTCACTGATACTTCTCACATTGACAGCACCTATTTTGAATTCTGCTGATGTTGAGATTCAGGTTTGTTCCAGTAGCTGACTTTTCACAAATCGCCTCTGATTCCTGGTGAAAATGGCGATTGCTCTATTTAACTAGATGATAACCCCAGCTAGCATGATATTTTCTTGTTATATCATCACTGTCTTTTGGTTTAAGCCAAAACAGACTACAATTTGGTTAGTTAAAACCCAAATTGTGATCCTAACCTCCTTTGTTCAATATCCAGGCAGATGCCTACTGATGGAGGTGCACCAAGAGAAGGTGTGGATTAAATATTACATCAGAAGACCTGGTCTCCAGATTCCTTTAAAAGGCTGTGTGGAGGTATCCTCTCAGTTATGTTTTTGACCCATAAGAAACCCTTACAGTTAAAGTAATGAAACAAAAGAAATGTAAAGAATAATTTTTAAAAGGCTGTAAATGTTTTTTTTCTTAAATGAAAAATTTTCCTTTAAAATGCTTTTAGGATCATTACCTTGCAATATGTGACTCCTTAGGTACCACATCTGGTAAATATTGCACAAAGGGGCTTAAGAAATGGCCATCTAAGATTTGATAATGCTGGTGATTCTCAACCTACAGTCAATTAGATAATATGCAAAAGATATAAGTTATTGCAATGGCAAACATAATTTTCAAAATAAATCTGTAATTAAAACAAAGCTATTAAATGATATCAACAAGGTCAACATAATATGCAGTTATTTCCTCATTTGCAATCATGATATTAAAGTATATGTAATGTATATGGTATAATGTTATAATCAAGTGAAAAAATTTAATAAGATGATGTATAAGTTTTAAACCATAGTTAAATCTTCAAAAAAAAGAACAACAGTATCATAGTGAGTAGTGTTCGTGCAAGCTCCTGATAAGATAAGTATTATTTTCAGTTATCGTTAATAAAATTACTTAATATTGCATAGTTTTGTTTGCCTTGCATATTTTAGTGCGTATGTTTGTGTGTTTTTGGTGTGTTATAACCTATAATTTGATAAAACACGTTGCAAATAAGTATGGCACCTGTACAAAGGAAAATGGCGGCCAGTAATGATGGTTCGCCATCTTTATCAAAGAACGGTAGTATAAAAGAAATGAGTCAGTGTACTCACTGTGAAATGTACGCTTTGCAGAGTGCAGTCGGAGTGTGGTTAGAAGATAATAAAGGATTGAATGTGTGTAGAAAATGTAGGGAGAATGAGGAATTGAAATGTATTTCGGATTGTGAGTGTGATATTTTTGTCAAACTTCAGAATGAAGAAAATAGGGATATGACAAGAAACGGCAAGGTTGTACATGAGAATTGTGAGAGTGTGAATATAGAAAGTGTGAATGATAGTATTAATGATTTCTCAGAGAATAAAAAAGATGAGATAGACGCATTGAGTGAGATCACGTTGTTGAATGGTGCGATAGAAAGGGCAAAACAGCAGCTAGAGTGCATGAACAAAAGTCGACTGAATGAACCAACCAATAATAAAAGGTATGTCAGGAAAAATAGACGTATGAATGTGAACATGAACAAAATGAAGGATAGAGTGCTGTATGGAGACTCGTTAGTACGAGGTGTGTTAGTAGAGGATTTGACAAAATTGTACCAACCTGGTGCGACCATAAAGGATGTAATTGAGTCTATTAGAGAGCAAAAGGAAAGGGTGAAAGAAATGATTGTTGTGGCAGGTACGAATGATTTGAAAGGAGATAAAATGGAAATGATAGAAGACCTGAATGAATTGTTTGAGGTAGCAAAAGAAAAGAGTGAGAGAGTTAGAATGATTGGTCTTTTGCCACAGTATGACAGTGAAATGTTTAAAAGGAGGGCCATAATTGGGAATGACTTTATGCGTGGGTTATATATGACGAGTGGTGTGGAATTTGTGGACGTGTGGAGTGAGTTTGATGGGCGAAAGGATCTGTATAAGATGGATGGCTTGCATTTGAATGGTTATGGTGTAAGAAGACTTGAGAAAGTGTTGCTGAATGTAGTGGATGTGCCAATTCAGGGAAACTAGATTTGTTAAGGGGGGGGAGTAGATATACAGTCCTTAGGGAGGCAGTTGAATGTAAGAATGAATATAATATGCCAGAGCAAATAAGGACAACAAATCAGAGTGGGATAGTTAATATAAGGCATCAAGGTAGGGTTGGGGCTAATGGGGGTCTTAAATTCATGTACACTAATACTAGGAGTATTAGGAACAAGAAGGAAGAGTTTTTGGCCATGGTTGGCACTTCCAGACCACAGGTTATTGGTATTAGTGAGACATGGCTGACTGTAGATGATATAGCCAGTGGGATTGAATGTGATGGATATAGTGTGTTCAGGAATGACAGAGAGAATAAAATGGGGGGAGGAGTATTGTTGATGATAGCTGATGAGCTACAGCCAAGGAGAATAGAAGTTGAATTGCAGGATAGAGTAAAGAGCACGTTTGAGGCCATTTGGTGTGAGATTGTGGCTAGCAGAACTAAATATACAATTGGGTGCTGCTATAGACCAGGTGATGGAAAAGATGGTGGTGACAGTATGTACAAGCAAATAGAAGAAATGAGTGGAAGGAGGGTGATTATTATGGGAGATTTCAACTATGGTTGCATTGATTGGAGTGAGGAGAGGACACACGGGAGGAAGGAATTGGATTTTATGCGGTTATTAAGGGATAACTATCTGCGACAGCATGTAATGGAAAATACTAGGGGTCGGAGAGTGCTTGACCTAGTAATTATGTCTGAGAATTTGGCTGTAACAAATATGACCATATTGCCACCAACTGGTGAGAGTGATCATAGGGTCTTGACTTGGGAGGTGGCTAAAGGTGTAGAATTTTCAATTAAGACAGGGTACATGTGGAATTATCGGGCTGGAAAGTATGACAAGCTCAGGAGTTTGATTGGTTCAGTGCCATGGCATGTACAACTGCAAGGACTAGAAGTTGATAGTGCATGGGAGGTAGTTAAGAAGTGCTTGCATGAAGCAATGGCTGACTGTATACCTAGAGTCCGAATAATAAATCAAGTAGGGGTTAAATGGATGAATAACACCATTAAGCTTGAGCTGCAAAAAAAGAAACAACTATGGAGGGAATTTAAGGAGAAAGGTGACCGGCAGGCACATGAACGGTATAAAGCGCAGTTTAGGTGCAGTTTAGTATCTCTTCTGCAGATGTTTCAATAGGTTCAATTCTTTTCATGACTCAAGGAATCTTATATAGTTTTTTTTTTTTTTCAACTGAAGGTGAGTTAGCCAATCTCGTATGTAGCTAGCAGGGTTTTTATCCCTTCACACTCAGGAGAAAAAAACCTGACATGGATAACAGTTTGTTTTGTTTCTGAAAGATTCTTTATCAATGTTTAGTTCATTATGAATATTTCACAGAAAATATTTAATTCATTATGAATATTTCAGGTAAGTGACATTAATTTATGCTAACCTATGAATTAATTAATTTATTAATTCATAACATTTTGAAATTTAAATATCAATCCTGTATTTCCATTTTTATAATTTCATACTCTTCTTTCTTATATATCTACATTATTGTTTGAATGTGTACCTTTTCATGCTGTTGTGTGTTTTTATGAATATTGCTTGGCCTATCAATCCTTAATGTTCTGTCATCAGTGTATGAGTCCTTGCATTTTTTCACAATTTTCTTTGTTCATGTATGGTTCCTATCACACATCGTTCTGTTGTCACCACCATTTCCTTTTTTCTGACTGTGATGTCATTTGCTAGGAAATTCAATTCATTATCGTAAAGGCTTTGTGCTTTCACTGTTGGTAACAGTGAACTTAAAATATCACTGGTTCTGTGGACCTTAGGCCAGGACTTTTCCATAGTTTGATATAGTGCATCATTTCATTATAATGGTGTTCACTACAGTGTACACCTACTGTACCTGACTCATATGGTCATAAACTGGTGGAGAGTGTAATGCCTGCACACTACTGAGCAGAAATAAAAATCCAGAGAAAATTTAGATCAGGTGACTGAGGAGGCCATGTAATTAGTCAATCTCAATCACATCTTTCAGGAAACCCTTCATCAAGATACCTTTGAGCCACATGGCTGAAGTGTGGTGGAACTCCATCTGCATTTGCAGCAGAAACTCATTTGTTTCTGCTGCAAACCAAGGAAATGTAATCGTGCACATCACAAAAGATGTTTGTTTGGCGATACATATGGTCCTATTAATCTGTCTCCAAAGATACTAGCTGATACACTGATGGAGAATCACTGCTGATGGCTTTAATGTGGATTTTGATTGGCCAACATTTGACTGTCATCATAACTGAAAATGCCATTTTTGGTGAGTATCGCATCTGTGAAGAGCAAACCCACAAAACAGAAATTGTTGGTTCAAACGTATGCCATTGTAGAACCCACTTAAAAATACCAATTGACAATGGTGATCATATGATAAGTGTTTGAAACTGCTGGAAAGGGTATAGATAAACCCAATTTTCATGCTTGACCCTCCATACAACCACTTGGAAGACACCCTCTCCTACTGCAATCCTCAGTGTGCTTGTGCATGGATTCCTTGGCACTAGGTATAGTATCAGTTTCCAGTATGTTCAAAGTTCATCACTGCCTCCATTTTGTGGTGCAGCAATGCTACACTCACAAGAGTGGTGATGCTGATGATGATGAGCAAATGTTCAAGAGCATTTTCAATGACAAAGTGTTGTCCTGAATTGCTTGTGTACATCATTGCACATCAGCCAATTCAGTAAACATGAACTCACTCTCCATTGCAAAACATGACATATGACTTTAAAAAGACACTAGAAAAAAAAATAGCAACTGTTACTAGCTAAGGATAAATCCATTAAAATTAATACAACTCCAGACACACCTTATATGTAATTCTGGTTGTTTAAAATCTTATGATTCATCAAGTTGCATCTATTTGTTTTGCTTATTGCAACATAAATGGCAATAACAAGCAACCTATAAACCTTGCATTTCTTTGTCCAGAAATGCAAGACCTAGAAGCCTTGGAACCGACAGAGAATAATAGATGTCACTTTTGAAAGAGAAAAAAATTCACAAAAAAATTGACAAACATAAGCTGAGAGAGAAAAATAGCTGTCATTTGCTTAGCATAATTGAATTACCAAATGAGGACTAAACAAAATAACTAGCTGGTTTGTTTGTTAGAGAATATATTTATAATGATATGAAAGTATTTTACAGTACAACACAAAACTGTAATTATTATTATTACTTTTATGTGACACTTTCAAGTAGTCCAAGGATTAATTGTGGGAGGGTGCTCCATACCACACATCCCATTGTCTACAATACTTAATCCTCCATCCATATACTATCTGTATTTGCATCTATCTGCACACTATGTCACTTACTGCCAACAGTATTTCTGTCTTAATTGCATGTATTCTCTCTCTCTCTCAGCAATTTGCATGTGTGCAGGATAAAAACAACAACAAAAAACTGAGATTCTGGGAAAAAGAAATTCTGCTACCTCCATATGAGATCAACTAATTCATCTTCAACAGAAAAAGTCCACAAAAAAGATTCCTCTCATCATTATGAGAATTGAACTAACTTCTTTTCTATTCAAAGGGTTCAATGCCCCACTAACTGTGACACAGAGATACTAATATCAAAAGCATTCCTTAGAAATTAGACAGATTATAAAAAATAAAATAATATATAAATAAATTAAAATTTGCAAACTGCAGTTTTTAGGTGCATCTGCAAATTAAGTAGCAGATGATTATCATTATTAGATGAAAGACGTCATTTGTTTAGTGGGTACCTGAAGTGGCTGTTATATAACTGGTCTCCAGAGCAGGTGATTACCGTCATCCTCTCAACATTTTACTAATGTACCATTAGAAATGCCTACCTTCTAATGGTAAAATTTGGTGCTGGTTTTCCAACATTAATCTCATATATTGGACTGGAAAGTTTAATTTCAGTAATACTCAAAAATGGGGAAAACATTCATCAGACTCTTTTCCCTGCCAATATGATGAATATTGGCAGGGAAAAGATCGCTTGATACTGAACTCTTTGATTAGTTATTATACACCAGACTGATGCTTTGTGCCCATTCCCCACCTAATATGTCTCGGGATGTGTTGGTCTGTCATCAGGTCAGCAGAGAAAAGATCGCTTGATGAATTCTCTGATTAGCTAATATAAATCAGGCAATTGCTTTGTACTGATTAGAAAAAGAAATCTCAGAAATTATTAAATCCTCCATCCTTCCTTCCATGATTTAATACTGACTTCACATATACCCATGAAATATTTTACGCAAAAAATTTAGATAAATGAATGAGATATGAAAGACTTTCAGAAACATTTGTCAAGAAAATTTTTGGCTAGTTCTTTTCAGGTACAGGGCCAGAATGCAAGCAAAAATTGAGAAAAGTCATGTCATCCATATTCAAAATTTGAGAACAGGAGCAAAAGACTGTATCAAAAGAAAATGGCAATAAAATACACAAATATAGTAAAAAAAAGAAAATTGGGAGGTTCATTAAAAGGTTTTATTAAAATACTTACTAGTACTGTGTTACATAAAATACACATAGAAATGAAATCTTTAGGGTACTTTACAGATTTTTTTAAAATGAGATTCCACAGATGATACCAATTCACAATAAACAGTGAAGATGAATATTTGATATTTATAGTTTTAGATTTGTCTGATTTCATATTAATTTTTAATTATTAATAAAGTTTTTGCTTACAAACATAAGAAGACTAAATGCTACAGAAATGAGAACTAAAAGGGAAGTAACAAATGATCTGGCACTAACTAATGCACATGTTTAACAATTACACAAAATTTGTGGCTGTGAGACCATGAAGAGTGAGTTTGAGGTAAGAACAAATTTATATAAGAGAAATGGCCTGCACTTGAATGGATTTGGCATCAGGAATTTTAAGAAATTATTTATTGGTATGAGACTTAATACAGAGAGTGTTAAAGTGATGGAAGGAATGGTGAGAATCTATATATAGGAGCAACTAAATTATGCAGCTAGGTTAATGATATGAATAGGCTTAATCACAGTGGTGATTATAATAAAAGGATGATGGTGTGCTTGTCTAGTTTGGGCTTATTCAGTATATATGCAAGAATGTCTGTATTAGAATTAGATATGATCAGGGATCTGAAAGTCATCCAACTGAGTCATGCAGACTCCAGAAGTGAGTATACAAAAAAAAAGCCCAGATGTAACTTATGTCTGTACACAAATATGAGAAGTATCAAGAACAAAGGAGTAGAGTTATTACCTCAGACTATAGGCATTAGAGTGAGACCTGGTTCTCAGAAGCAGATATACTATCGAATCAAGTGTAAAGGATACAGTATTTTTTAGGAAGAGCAGAGAAGACAGGAGAGGAAAGGGCAGGGGGGGAAGAGATAGCTACTAATGATATTGGATGTTTCAAGTCTATTTAGGGTAGAATTGCTATGATCGCAACATTAGTAACAATTTTCCAAGTAGCGTAGAGTTTGAAGCTAGCTGGTGCTAACATGGAGTCTAATAAGATAAAATTTATTCAGGTGATTGTCAGAGACCTAACAGATCAGTTGTTAGGTAATGAAATGCATTTTCAAATCAACAAGACAGGTGCTAAATGAGTAATCATCGTGGATGACTTTAATTATCAGAACAGTGAAATCTCATGAAAAGAATGAAATTTATTGAACTGTTAAGAAGATACCTTCCTCAAGCAGCTGTTGCAGAAGGAACTTGAGGTCAAAGAGTTTTAGACCTGATTATAGTTTCAGTTAAAGATGCAACCATTTTGCCTGCAGCTGGTGTGATCAGTACAGTGATCACACGCTATACTGATGTGGGGAGCATCTAAGTATATGAATATTTCAAAGTTGAAAGCAGGAAATTATGACCAACTGAGGAGAATACTAGGTTCAGTCTCATGGCATCAGTTGCTGGATGGGAAAGATATCAGCCATATATGTGCAAAGAATTTTAAAAAAATACTTAAATGATGCAATACTGGAATGCTTCATTTCTAGAGTTTAAGAATTAATAGCGTAGGAGTGAAACAGATGTGCAATCTTACTGAACACAAGATTCTCAAGAAAAGAGATTATGTGGAAGGAATACCATGTACATAAAGATGACATCAGTTGTGAAAATCACAATGCACAAGTCAGAGAAGTTACAAATACTGTATGAAAAGAAACTTGCTCTTCAAGCTAAAGACAATGCAAAAGAATTCTAGCATTATGCTGCAAGTAAAAGAAAGAATGAAAAGGTGAAAAAATGACTATAGAATAAGAATGGTATGTGGGTGACAGATGCAGAAGAGCTATCAACCTGATACATACAACATGAAGCTCGATACTGCCTCTCAATGGATGAAGAAACTCAGTATATATGTGACAGTTTTAGCATCCATGATGATGATATTCTCATTAATCCCATTGCCAAATTCTTATTCAATTCATGCAAAAGTTCTAATACCTTTTTTTTTTTTTTTTCATATTCGATGTCCACAGATGCCGTCTGGTCACTCCCATACCCCATCGGGTTTTGGGAGTGAAGTCTTCTGCTAGAATAAGTGGTAGGGTTGCAGATTCCCTTTCCACACACACAGTTTGTAGGAAAATCACAAACATCCATGTCCATGGCAGGATGGCATGACCAGACAGCATCTATGGATGTCAAATGTGAAGAAAAAAAAAAGAGGTACTAGAACTATTGCAAGAATTGAATAAGAATTTGGCATTGGGATTAATGAGAATAGCATTATGGATGCTAAAAGTGTCAAAGGTATCATTTGAATCTCAGCACAGGGAAGATTCCACAGGAGTGGAAAGAATGATGGGGTTATCCCATCCATGTATCTCCATGAACTCCAAAGACTCATTGCGGGAGGACCATGCTATACCCAAAATACATATGATACCTCTCCTTGTGAACTAGTGAACCTATTCACTAGCAAAGCATGCACAACAGACTCTGTCAACCCATTTCACTCATTCACTACTCTCCAAGCAAAAAATATAGTCTTGATTCCTTTGCTTAATTTAAAAGGAGGATCAGTCCTTGAAATTGCTCAAATGATGGGATTACATGATTCTTTCCAAATCATTCTGATAATCCCATCACACAAAGGTGGTGCAAAGACTGATGTGACTAACTATTTACTTATTGGTATCTCCAGAGCGATGGTAAAGATTATGGAAAAGTTGGCAAGAGCCTGCATACAGAAACAGGTTGACAGAGAATCTATAATTTGTCATAAACAGAATGGGTTTACTAAAGAAAAATCACATTTGAGTAACTTGCTGACATTTTAATCAAGTCACGGTTGAGGCAGACAAGGGGAATGAATACACCATGATACTTTTGGACTCTGCTAAGGCTTCTGACAAGCTACAGCATAGAATACTTTTGTATAAGATGGAAGATATGAAAATGGATTGTAAACTATTAGCTTGGATAAGGAGGTGGCTGACCGAAAGATATCAAAAAGTGGTGTATGTATTGGAGGAAGCAAGTCTGTAAAATTTAAGGATCAGTGGTGTGACTCAGGGATCAGTTTTTGGTCCATTATTATTCAGTCTTTATGTTAATGACATTAGGAGGGTTTGACATACAAGATGCATACAGATTGTTGATGAAGATGCAAAGCTAGGCAGGGTAATTGGCTTGCTGAGTGATTAGAATATCTGCTGTCCAACCAGCAGGCTGTGAGATTGAATCCTGCCATGGGTACGGATATTTGTGACTGTCTTTAGGTGGGAGAGAAATTTCACTACCTGGTGCGAGACCACTGCCCTGATAATTTTGAGGCCTAAAATGACTTGAAAAAGCTCACTGTTTGGTCTGGACTACATTAAAATATAAATAAAAATATATAAAATTAACATAAATAGAGAAAAAAAAATCTTATCCCACCCACTATACAAATACACTATAGGTTTATGAACAGCTTTGGTGAGTGAGAGCTACAAAATAAATATCAGCAATTTGACTGACATGTAATACTTGCAGAAATTTCAACATGCTGGAATTGTGGGCAAATGAAAATGATTATCAGGTCACTGTTAGTAATGTAAAATTATAGATCTTTGTGTGATAAGATACACAATGAAAAAACTGATCAAGTTAGGAATTTTGGAATTTTAGTAGATAGGAAGTTGAAGTTCTAAGTATCCTCTGAGAAATACAACTCAGATGATAATTACAATGCTGAAACAAACATCAACATGTAAGGATAAAAAAGTTATTTTGCCTCTTTACAAGTCATTGATATGATATGTCATCACGAGGACTACTGTACATAGATTTGGTTTCCTAGTTTCCAAAGATACGGTGGAGAGAGTGAAAAGGAGAGTGTTAAAGACAATATTGGGATTGTGAAATGTAGATTATGAGGACATATTGAGAATGTGTGAATTGCGGGCATTAGCAAACAGGAGAAAGAGGGGCAATGTGATAGAAACCTAACGATTTCTGAAAGGATCATACAAAATACTGGTAGATGGAATTTTTCATTACATGGAGGGTGGGAGAGGACAACAGGGCATCCATGGAAGATGAGAATGAAGGCAGTTAAGAAAGAGGTGAGAGATAGATTTTTCTCTCATAAAGCCACACATAACTGGAATGGCTTACCTTGGAAGATGGTAACTGCAGGTAGCGTGAATTAATTCAAGAAAAGGTATGAGAGCTGGTGTGTAGGTAATACGTGGCCTCCCTGTATTCTTCCCTCTGACTCCCTGAAAGTCTCTGGTAATAATAATAATAAACACTTAACTATCACATACTATCTTCAATAAATTCTTACTTTATCAATATGTACTGGATAATTGCTGGGTACAAAACTTTGACACTCATTCCTGTTTGAAATCACTTTACGAAATTCAAACAACCTGAAAACAAAATGATTAATGTTAACTTTATATACTAAAAATAAGTAAATTAAAAATTTTTTAAAATTATGAAAATTAGTAATATGAAACCATACTGAATAGATCTTTTTCTTGGAGACTGATGAGTGTAATGCATCAACAAGAATACAGTGAATAAGGAAATTATGAGGACGTAACACATGGAATGATACAACTTCATGGAGAGCTAATTACAATAATATAATAGATTATCATATCTCCTTTTACTGGCTTGGTTAAGTAAGCCTATATTCCCTTTCTCAAACTGTTGACAATTATACTTTTTGACAATCAATGTCCCTTCTTATAAGTTTTAATGCTGACTCCACACACACACACACACACACACATATATATATATATATATATATATATATATATATATATATATATACATATATATATATATATATATAACAGTAGTGTTGTGTGCCCATTTAGGTTGGGTATGCTGTCATTTGGCTTATGCAAACCACCCTACAAAATTCACATCAATTTGACTGTATGATTGCATTTTTATTGATCTATGAAAGTTTTAAGAGTGCGCAGCACATGCATGTTGTTTATGTGAGAAGCACAAAGGGTTTACCCTTTGTAATGAAATTAGATTATCATTGGCAAATACTAGAATGAGACACGAATAATCTGAATTTTGATACAATTTTTAAATACAGTCTGTAATATGCAAAATCAGAAAAAAGTAATCACTTGGGAAATTATTATTTTTCCAGATTGAACCAAAGTAAGGCTTTAATAACTCGTTTTACTTACTTATTTATATGCAAGTTCCAACCTCCTTCGACTATAATCATACAATTTGCAAAAGCTCTGGAGAAAACGGGACATTCAGTAGATCATCAACACTGTTTCCCATTGTAAATATGGGCAAAAAAGTTATAAACTATTTATAGAAAATTAGTTGTCTATATCAGTGTATTAAACACATCAGTTCACACTTCATGCATGCAAAACAGATGAAACTCAGGAAACAGCAACTCATGACAAATAACAATGTTAAATTGGATTGATTGACACAATAACCAATCACAACCACTGATTTGTGGGTGCCAATGTCTCAGCACACACCCTACTTTGCCTTTTGGGTGGTTTAAAACTACTGGAATACTAAGAATTTGACCTACTGCACCATCTGTTCAAAGGTGTCAAACAGCCCAGGTGATTGCACACCTGGGCTATTAATGTGAATGTGATGCAATGTTTACGCATTGAAAAGTGTTCTCTTGTTGAAGCATTAGCATATTCTGTTTAATTTTAGGAATCACGTGACACCAGGAAACAATTAGGGGAGTCTTTAACAGGAACAAATGCAAAAATATATTTGTGATATTGCTATTCCATGGGCGTGCACCACACAACTAGCACACCCTGAATATATGCTCCTGATATATACACACACATATATATGCACCCTAAAAATATTGTGAATAAAAATCTAGATAAATGGATGAGATACAAAAGACTTTCAAGAACCTCGACTAAAAATTATTAGCTACTCCTTATCTCACACATGGTACTAATGTTTTATTTTACATATAGAAGGTTTCCAACCTTCTATATGTAAAATGATCATAAATCACTATCACCTTTTTGCAAATAAAATTATCATAAATTATCATCAATTGACTGACAGGTATCAGAAAATGATATATGGAGGTGCCAAGTAGAGGTGGACAGTCACTGGCAAACCACAGAATTTTGTACTTAAGCCATTGTTTAACTTGTGTGTTAATGGTATTATGGATGATCCAGTTATCTTCTGATGATGATGATGATACTAAGTTCGGGACTAGTGACAAGGAACATGCAGAACTACAAAGGGAGGGAGTGTTTATGAAGAGCTCAGGAGACAGCTTACAGGTGTAGCATGGAATGAGGAGTTAGCTGGAAAAGAGATCAATGCAGATTGGGAGATTTTCAAGAACTATCTAGTGTATGTGTTAAATGTATTATTCAAATTGTGAGAAGGTTAAATAAGGTAGGTGTGAAATAGATAAATAAAAAGATTAAGCATATGATACAGAGAAAAAAGGCATTATGGAGGCAGCATAAGAGAAGTGGAAATAACCAATTTCATGGGGATTACAAAGACCAGGCAAGGCAGGTGACTTGGTTGGTAAGGGTAGCAAAAGTGAGACATGAACAACAGTTAGCTAATGAAGCCAAAAATAATCCTAAGGAGTTCTTTCGATATGTAGCCAGCAAAAGAAAGAATGATTATGGAAGGATGAGAGTGATTGGGGAAAATGGTATAAAGACAGCTGTTGCAAAAGATGTGGTGGAGATACTTAATGAGTAGTTCATAAAGGTCTTTCAAATCAAATCATCATCAAGTCTCTCAATCTCTCCATGAAGTCACTGAATGTGACTTCATGGAGAGAGTGAGAGCAGTTGATGATGGGGAGGAGAGAGACTGACTGTAAGTGAGAAAGAGGTGTATGGGGAGTTGAGCAAACTAGATGTTAATAAGGCTGTGGGACTCGATAATATATCATCACATATTCTGAAGGAATGTGCCAGGGAGTTGACATCTGCCTAGGTAGATTCTTTTTTTAATACGAGTCTTGCACTGGGTCAAGTTCCTAAGAGTGGAAGGAGGGCAAGATTGTGCTACTTCATAAAGGAGGTGATAGAACTCAAGCATCAAACTATAGACCTATCTGTGTGCCAGGTGTTGTGGTTAAGTTGTTGGAGAAGCTTGTGAGAACTAGGATCAAGAATTGGGTTGACAACAATGATATTATCTTTGATGGACAGCATGAATTTGCTAAAGGGAGGTCATGTTTTAATAATCTACTTACTTATTACAGTAAGGTGACTGCTTCCTTGGACAGAGGAGAAGGATACACAGTAATATACTTAGATTTCGAAAAGGCTTTTGATAGATTACTGCATGATAAGTTGATAGTCAAACTGGAGCAGATGGGGTTGGATATTAGATTAATGCATTGGATTGGAGACTGGGTATCTGATAGGTATCAACAAGTTGTGTCTGGGGGTGCAATATCCAGGAAAAGGAAAGTCACTAGTGGTGTGCTTCAGAGGTCTGTTTTAGGGCCATTACTGTTTAACTTATATATTAATGATATTGGTGAAGATTTGGATGGAGATATTCAGTTGTTTGCAGATGATGCAAAGTTGGGACAAACCATGAAGAGTAGAGAAGATGTTGTGGCCTTACAAGAAGAAGACTTGAATAAATTGAGTGATTGGGCATGGGAATGTGAGTTTAATGTTGCAAAATGTACGGTTCTGAAATTTTGAAAACAAAGATGGGATGCAGAATTTATGCTTGGTGAAGATATATTGTTGGATGTGGAGAAAATAAGAGATCTGGGGGGACGATGGTGGATAAGATCTGAAATTCAGGGGACACCGACTTGTAGAAGTAGGGAGATTCTTGTTCCATTGTATAAGGCTTTGATTAGGCCACACACATGGACTATTGTGCCCAGATTTGGTCACCTGGATTTCAGAAGGATGAAGAACTAAGAGCCTGTGATAAGATCCCATCTCAACCACTGTGTGCAAATATGGTCACCCTAGGTTCTAAGACGACGAGAAGATGAATGAAAAAATCCAGCAGCAGCAGGTAACCAAGATGATAACTAGATAACCAGAGGCAGCTGACTAAGGTAGTTTCTAACCTCTGGAATGTTAAATATGAGGAAAGATTGAGAAGATACAATTTGCAGAGTCTGGTGGACAGGGGGAGATATGATAGAGCCCTACAAGTTAGTAAGGAGTTGTTATAGGATCAATGTGGGAGAGGTTCTACAGAAAAATAGTGAGAGATCAGGGGAGAATCAGAGGTCATCCATGGAAACTGTATAAAGGGGGGGTATGAGTAGGGGAGTGAGAAGCAGGTTTTTTTCATGCAGAGTTATGAATGATTGGAATGCCTTGCATGAGAGTGTGTTGTCTGCAGAGAATTTAAGTGTGTTTAAAGCACGGTATGATGAGCTGTGTGTATGATAAAAGGACCTCCCAGATGAGTCTGACTCCATGGGATCTTGGGTAATGATAATAATAATAATAACATATTTAATACAGAATCTCTATAGGTGGACTTGAACGGACTAATTCTGTGAGCAAATGTTAATCAGAGACAATTCGATGTGTAAGGATGTGAATTTTAGATTAATAATTAATCTCAATTAATATAATACTCTGCACTTCAAGCAGAGTATTATATTAATGGGAATTTGCTGTTACTAGCAATGAAGACTTGGTAGTTAATAGTGGACAGAGAATTAAAAGGGGCCACACTACTAAGGGTTAGGCATCATAGTGAATAGCTGCAATGCTGAAGAGAATACCAACTTGTAAGAAAAAGAAAGTTATTCTCCCACTTTACAAACCTGCGATAAGATCACATCTCAACCACTGTGTGCAAATATGGTCACCTAGGTTCTAAGACGATGGGAAGATGAGTGAAAAAATCCAGCAGCAGGTAACCAATATAATAACCAGCTTATGGAATTGTATGTTTGAAGTCAGATTTAGGGAATCTGGTCTTCAAAGTTTGAGGAAGAGATGGAGGAGTGTGACAGAAACATATAAGCTACTATCATGGGTGATAATAGAGCATAAATATGAATGAGATGTTGCAGCTTATGGCAAGTGGGGTGGAGCTTGCGGTCATTCCTGAAAACACTAAGCACATAGTTAGTGTATGTGAAAGAGGCTACCATTAGATGTATTGAATGGTCTTTGGTTAATGTATTCAAAGATGAAGATATGATAGTTACTTGGGTATGATTAACTAAAAAGGGCCCACACTGATGAGCCCTTGAACACTCCCTGGAAGAGCAATAATAATAATAATAATAAGACCTTAATCTTTTGTACAAGAGCACCAAGAAGATAAGCAATAAGGAAACACAGTTTCATTACTGCTTGTCCTTTTATCATTTCGGAATCATAAACATCATGATTTAAGATCACCATGATTTAAAAAAAAAACTGAAAATGGGTATGACTTGCCCATTTTCAGATAGCATAACTATGAACACCACTGATAAAACTCCTTTAGTAACATATATTTCTATTATATCTCCTCTTTTCCACCTATCAATTAAACTTTGCAACCCCCAAATTGTTCTATTCTTAGGAAAACATTTGATAGACCTCTTCCTCTTTTGGTCACTCACCTCTGGATCCTCTCCACTATTTCCTCAATCCTCGAGGAATCTAGGTGACCAGACTTGTGAATGTTATATCTATGATGTGCTTCGTTCCTATTAACAGGGCTCAACTTATGCAAAATCATACTTGTCATGAAAAAAAAATATATATATATTTGGGCAAGGACCCCCCACCCCTATGATTTTTTTAATGTTTTCTTCCAAATAAGTCAATAGGAGTTCTTTAAAGTTATTACTAGGAGTGATTACTGCATCGCTATTTGGAGGACATTTCTTTTGTGTGAGAACTCTTCCAAGAAAAAGTTAATAAATCATAAGAACATTGATTTTTTTTGGAAAATATAATTTGTTATATTCATTTTTCTTACTAGATAAAAAAAAAAATTTATTTTTCTCAGGTTACTGCTACTCACCACAGGCAAGTGAGCAAACATAATTAACATAAACTACTTTCTATATGATGGGATGGCATCAACATATGGTTAGGATAATCATTTCATAAGAATATACAGGGCCCAAAGTGAGTGAGTGAGTGAGTGTGTGTGTGTGTGTGTGTGTGTGATCTCCCTTTAATACCTTTAAAGGGAGATCACACACATACACACAATAATCATATAATTTATTAGTATAGCATATTTTCATACTCTTCAGTGAAGAGTCTGGATCCTCTTCAATAACAATGGTCCCAGTCCTCCAAAATCTAACATGGCACTATATCTTCTTCTTCTCTCCTCATCCCATGGGTTGGTAGGTAACACGGAATGTCAATAGTATTCTTCTGTTTTGTGGAGTTATGTAGCCTGTTTGGTAACTTCATCCATCTTTGACATAACTCATATAATAGGTTCTTGGTCTCCCACTACCAGGATAGTAGGTCTTCCTTCCTTCGGTGTTATATTCCATCAAATTTATATATATATATATATATATATATATATATATGCTTTTTCCTTGTTCGTTCAATCATAACTAGCCTAATCCATTCATGTTAAAGGTTTAATGGAGTAAAACAGCACTAGGAAAAGATTAAAAGTAGTATTTAATGCTTTCAATATTTCATCTCAGTTATAGAGACATTGTCAGGTAGTACAAAATGAGACTTGTAATACACACACAAAGGCAACACAAAACTAACTGAAACACATGGACAAACGACTAGAGTCCTAACTAGGTGGGGTGCCCTCTATGGACACCTGATGGTGGCCTAGGATGTAAACTAAGATCTCGAAGTATTAAGTGTTTCCAATATTTTGGGAAAATTAATGTAGCCATATTTATTCAAATCAGGCCGATTTTTAAGAGCAGTAGCAGATTCTGAAAACAGTCTTTCTCTTCTAAATGATAGAGCATGATGGCCTTTTTTCCAATTGATTCTGTGAGCTATATCCAAAGAATGTCTGCAAGGTCAGATTGACTATAGTCATGACTGCATATGTAAGAATATAAAAGTCAGGCCAAGAGAGTGCTAATATGGTAAGGAAGGCAAAACTGGAATATGAGAAGAGGCTGGCACTAAGATCCAAAGATAATCCTAGGGAATTTTTTAGCTATGTGGCCAGTAGGGAGAAATGATTGTTGAAGAATGACATTGTGGGATAAAAATGGGAATAGAGTGACTGATGCAGAGGACATAGTAGAGTTGTTAAATAAACACTTTATTGGAGTATTTCATTCTGGAGAAGTAGGTTTTAATTCTAGAGGGATAGGGTGGGTTCGAGTTTTAGAGGTGCAAGAGGAGAGTGGAGTGTTCCAAATACTGAGTACCCTGGATGTCAGTAAAGCTGTGGGACTGGATGGTATTTTACCACGGTTTTGAGAGCATGTGCTAGTTGGTGGCCCAGGATGTAAACTAAGATCTCGAAGTATTAAGCGTTTCCAATATTTTGGGAAGATTAATGCCGTCATATTTATTCAAATTAGGCTGTTTTTAAGAGGAGTAGCAGATTCTGAAAGCAGTCTTTCTCTTCTAAATTTACTGTGATAGAGCATGATGACCTTTTTTCGAATTGATTCTGTGAGCTATATCCAAAGAATGTCCGCAAGGCCAGATTGACTATAGTCATGACTGCATATGTATTTTTTTGTGTTCTTCCATTCAGATGGTAGCTGATCTTCTGTCTGTTATAGTAGGCCAACTTGTAAGAACAAGGAACTCTATATACACACCTGGAACTGAGAAAGGAGAGAATTTGTCATTTCTGGAGCCAGGGCCATCGCCAGATTAGATTGTGCCCTGAGGCAAAAAATTATATATTGCCCCTGATGGATTATAAGACAAAAATATAAGAAAATCTCCAATTGCTATTTTGTTTTTATTACAAGAGAAACATTAATGCAAAATGATTACATAATAATATTAATTGTTTTCTCTATGGGGATACCACACAATAAAACTGTTGATAAGCTCTTCTAAGTTTAAATCATAATCTATGTCCGTCTCTATCGATATAGTTGCTAGACCATCCAATCTTTCTTGGGTCATTGCTATTCACAAATAATTTTTAATCAGTTAAGCTTGGAAAAACTTCTTTCAGCACTTGCTACAATAACGGTGCCTACTGCAATATGGCTGAATGAGTGCCCTTTTTACGGCATGCCGTGAGGCGGCTGCCTCTATGCTACACCCTGTTGACAGTACTGAGTGGAGCAGATACAGATAGATGGTCTTAAATGGGGCTCGAAAGTGGTGCAAAGATTATATTTCTTTAAAATTCTGGATATTTTTTCTGATGTGCCTTGGACAAAAGGGATGGTGATAGCATTACTAAAATCTTTCTGAAGAGAAAGTTGTGGATTGGGAAGCATTGATTATTTGTTTGATACTGTGGGAACTGTAGACACGCGATAAAAAAGTGTGATGTATATAGAGCTCTACAGATGGCCTCCTCTGTAGAACTCAATATACCTATAACCTATGTTCCAATTTTATTTATTCATATGGAGTTTCCTCCCTTTTCTCCCCTGTCCTTGTCATTGGGGCGAGTTGAGCCCCCTCATGGGGGGTTAAGTATTTTATGGCTGTAGATCCGTGTGTGTTCACAGGGCCGGTTTGCCTGCTTGCGGAATGAAAAACCCTGCTGTCCACGCCCAAGACCAGCTAACTTGGCTATGGCTGAGGAAGATTCTTAAGCTCCTCACGTCGGCGACGGGAATCGAACCCAGGACATTCCTTTCCCAGACATATGGTTGCGAAGCGCAAAGTCACTAGGCTAACTGCACGGACTATGTTCCAATGAAACCTCTCTTTAAACAAGAGAGGTTTCATTGGAACATAGGTTATAGGCTCTATGGCACCATGAATTTTTATGTCACCATATTGTTGAGGAGGGGGTAATGGGAATGTTTGTGAATGCATCTGCTGATGTGAGTGGATTTCCTACATACTGAAAAGGATACATTACCATTAGGTAGACAGGCCACCAAGGTGTCTAAAAAGGTTGAATTATTGTTAGTTTCCTTTATCCATTGTAAATTGGATTCTAGGGTGAAGACTGTTGAGGTGACAGAGAAAAGTGTGTAATGTGTCTAGGCCATGAGACCAAATAGAAAAGACATCATCTACATATCTTAACCAGATAGAAGGTTTGAGAGGGGCTCAGTCAAGAGCTTGTTTTTCAATCTTCCATAAAAAATTGACAAGGGGGGTGAGAGAAGAGATCCCATAGAGGTATCTATCTATCATTTTTGTTCTTCCAAGAGAAATAAGTGAAATGGATAGCACAGGAAAAAGAAGTCAATGATATCAAGAGAAAAAACGTTTTTTTTTTAAAGCAATAAGGTGTCATTTAAGGAAATGTTAGTGAACAGTGAGGTGATGCCAAAGTTCACTAGGATATCAGTATCAATAACAATTAGATTTTCAATAGAACTTTTAAAATGAGAAGTTTTTATGTATGATGTGGTATGACCAGTAAGCGGGACAAGAGATTTCACTAACTGTTTCAACTTTGCAAAAGGAAAATATTAGCATATGCTAATCACAGATATGGAAGAAGTCTATGGATGATGATCAACAGATTTTAAAAACTAACTTACAGGTGACAGGAGTTTAGTGTGGATATTGGGTGAGCAATGCATTCAAAAAGAAGTTAGGAATAATAGCATTTATTTCTATTATTTACATCTTTATTTTCATATGAAAAAAATACACGGCAAAGAACTTACCGTTTTATATTTTCAGGTTTACCCCATCCTTTAGTAAAAAATTTGGTATGTAAGATACTACGGTAAACAGCATCAAGCTTGCTGGCATGTGTCATTCTGATCAATCTTTTCAATTAGCCTGCATGTTGTCAAATAAAATGAATAACCAAGAAACTCCACATCTGAAAAGAAAAAGTCATCTGAAAAGAAAAAAGTCATATTAAACTGGATTTTTTTTATAATTTTATGGAAATAAAATTATAAATTGTATTTGATAAGCATTTCAATTGTATTTCATAAGCAATGCTGCTTCCTTTTTGGAAAGACATCCTTCCTTCAAAAGGAAAGTAACAAGTGATTCTTGTCACAGAATCACAGGAACATGGTATTAGCCATAAGAAAACAATAAACCATGTAATATGCTTCTTCAGGAGAAATTTAAAAAAAAAAAAAAAATGACGAAGATGTCACAAATCAGAGACAAACACCAGCCTGGATGGCTAATTATGTATCTGCCCTTCAACCACATGGATGCTTGCGATTGTCTTTAGGTTGGAGATGAATTGCATTGCTTGGTGTGAGACCACCACCCCACTTATTGGAGACCTTTAGTGGTATGAGAAAGCTCTATGTTTGGTTTCTAGCACAGGGTTCCAGATTATGTAAAAAGTTAATTAAAAATAGAAACAAAAAATTCTTAGCCTAACCACAATATTAGTTTAATATAGGTTTAAAATTTTTGCATGTAGGAGTCAACATAAAAAAAAAAAAAAAATACTGTATCCAAACAAAGGTGAAAGAATAAATGGCTAATTATTTCAACAATTATATGCACACAATAATATCATATGCATGTAGTACTGTTGTGGTAAAAAGCATAATGCCCATCATATCCCAGGTCTGTGCAGTTTAGATGTTTGATGAGAGAAAATACAAGATATAATGCAAAATAAGCATTCGATTTTTTTTATTACTTGGAGTAAGATCCCATGGCTTAATCTTCTTCCTGTTTGTAGTGTTTATCTCACTCACTCACACACACACACACACACAAAAATTTATTTATTTATTTATTTATTCATATGGCATGAATATCAAAACATGCAGTACAATACACTTTAATAACATATAAAATTAAAAGTCAAAAGTCATTTTAAAAACCAATAAAATTAAAAGGTTACATCCATATTGGTCAGATAGTTCATAGCTTCGGGTGTAGCACTTAAAAAGTCCAATTTGTCTCCTGAATATGCTCTGAGATAACACTGAGTCACAATATGGTTCACAGTTTGTCTCTGAGCTCCACAATCATAATGCGGGGATGGTTGTTTACCCCATTTAAAAAGCATGTCCGCACATACACCATGACCAGTTCGTATTCTATTAAGCTGAGTCCAGGATTTTCGTGGGAGGTGTGAGCAAGCATAAAAACTTTCTTGTAATTCATTGAGAGAAAATTCTGTGATGTCATCTGTATGGCTCTCCCACTGTTCTTGCCACTTTTGCTTCAAGTCAAAGTTAGAATGTAGTAGTAGTTGGGCTAATTGTAGTGGTGGATGTCTTGATCTCAATCGTCGTACACTTAAGTCTGGGAGATCTAAATGTATTGGTAGGGCTGTGTTCTCCAAGATTTTCTTATACTCATGTAAGAGAGCCTTAGTCCTGCGCAGATTCGGTGGAACAATGTTACTAAGAGCTGGAAGCCAGTGTGTGAGCATTGATTTAATTGTGCCAGAAATCAGTCTCATTGTATTATTTAGTTGGCTATCAACAAGTTTAAACACAAAAAAAAAATAATAAATAAATAAAATTTAAAAAAATCGATCTTTAGGAACATTTGTTAATAAACTCACAATATCAATCTAGCTAGCTAGGTTGTCAGATAGTTGGCAGATTAGGAAGATCAGTTACTATCTGAATGGAAGAATATAAAAAAAATACATCTGCAGTCATGACTATGGTCAATCTGGCCTTGCAAACCATGCTTTGGATACAGCTCACAGAATCATTTGGAAAAAGACCATTATGCTCCATCACAGTAAATTTAGAAGAGAAAGATTGTTTTTAGAATCTGCTGCAGCTCTTAAAAATCAGCCTAATTTGAATAAATATGGCTGCATTAATCTTCCCAAAATATTGGAAACACTTAATACTTCGAGATCTCAGTTTACATTCTAGGCCACCAACGGGTGTCCATAGAGGGCACCCCATCTAGTTATGACTATAGTCTTTCATCCACATGTTTCAGTTTTGCGCTGCCTTTGTGTGTGTTACATCTCATTTTGTACTCCCTGGAAATGTTCTTGTAACTGAGATGAAATACTTGTCGTCATTGTCTTCCTATCCAGGCCACGTGGCCTGTTCCGGACTCAAGTCCATCTTCTCCGTCTTGGTCGTCCCTTATTCATTGTTCCTCTGGCAAGATATTGGCCTGGTTGGCTGAGTGGTTAGTGTATCTGCTCTCCAGCCAAAAGGCTGCGAGTTTGAATCTCGCTTTGAGCATGGATGTCTGTGAAAGTACTAGTAGTGGTAGTCGGTGATAAATGGCGTTGGTGGTAGATGATGAAGGTTGGTGGGGTAGTGAGACGAAGAGTTGTAGAGTAGGTGCCCTCCCTAGATGAGTCCTTGGATTCCCTGGAAGTGTGATGTACTACTACTACTAATAATAATAAGTACAAAAGAAATGAAGATATTATGAAAGAATTAAACCAAGAACCAGTAATAAAAAAAAATTAAAAAATATAAACATAAATGGATGGAACACGTTTAAAGAATGAAAACAGAAAGATTACCAAAACAAGCCTTAAAGTACAAGCCATTAGGAAAAAGAAAACCAGGACGTCCTCTTAAACAATTCAACGATGACTTCTAAGGCCGGAACAGGCCATGCTAGGCTTAAATCCTTGATACATATGATGATGAGAGAAATGTATGAAAGCATGTATGTTATCCTTTTGGTGGAAGAATCATAGAGCATGCAATTTGGCAAAATATTTCAGTTGGTGTTTATGCGATGAATGCTGGTGAAATGGATGTAGAAGAGATTTTCTGGTAAGGTTTTTCTTTTTTTTTGTTTTTAAAAAAAATGTTGGAGATTTTCTAAGAGTGGTTTATTTTTTATTTAACCAGAAAGACACTATATCTATTTGAATTTACTGTAATGATGTTTCAGATGTTAAGTAAAGAGCAGAGTGAGGCAGCGACACTCTTATACATGTCACCCATACAGAGAGCATCCAGCTAATATGATATGGCCTTGGCATTGTTCTCCCCCCCCCCCCCAATACCACCACCTAGCTTCCCTCTCTCTCTCTCCAGCCATGAACTGGCAGTGTAGATCGCAGCAAGATTGTTCACCAGTTGGTCCTATGCACCATCTGGTGCCAAGCCTATGGAACCACTTAACTGCTATAGCATCGGATGGAGGAAGCTCTGAATCTTTACTGGGTATATCCTTGAAGTATCATCACTCACACTGCATATTTGAAGACTGAGCCATTAGCCACTTCAGGCTTCCAAACAGTTAGGTGGCAATGTTGTTTCTATTTTTCAGAAAGCATGTGTGTGAACTACATAGCATTACTTAAGTATTTGTTTATTAATCCTTGAGAGCAATATCATTGCTAATAAAATGGTGGAATGTTTATAATGTCTAAGATATCAAGTTTGGGTGAGAGACTAGCAACTGGTCTGCAGAACACTTGATAAGAAGTGATAATCCATAGATAAAGGAATATTTCTTTGAAAGGAAAGTGACCTTTCAATCTTAGAAAATGGGCAATGAAAAGCAGAGTAAGATGTATAAATTGTGCAAAATTCATCTACTTGGGACAATAACAAAATATTTGTTCACATTCAAGAATAATACATTTTTGGTTTGAGCATACTGTGTATTAATCATGTTTATATATCAATGAGAATAAATTTATTATATGTTATATTTATTATGCATACATTCCCCCCGCCGCATTAAACAAAGAGGGGGGGAAAGCATGCATCAGTGCCAAAAGATTTCTTCCGCTATTAGTTTTCTCTGGGCCTGAATATTACAAAGTAGTGAAATTTGTAATTAGAAGTAAGCTTTTTTTTTTTTTGAACTTTTGTGTATTTCATATATTTTGCCACAGTGTTAATGACCATGCTATTCATTTCACACAACGAAACAGGAAAATTTCATGCTGGCCAAATTAATCATTCCATATTATTCTCTTGAATGTATAAGTAAGACGTAGAAGGGGGACGAAAAAATGTTTACGATTAGCTTGCTTCCGATCTCCACGTGCGAAACAGTTGTGCAAGAATAAGAAAGAAAGGTGTCCCTTGAAAACAGCTGAAAATAAATAACGTAAAATTCTGTCTTATGGAAGGGGGGGGGATGAAAGAAATGCCAAAGCCGAAAGAAGCTTCACTGTAACATCCATGTTCAAATTAAAAGTATAAAAGCTCATTTTGAAGAATATTATCTGAAAAATCCTTTTTTATACATTTTTTTTAAACGTGTCCCCATAACTTGGCAGTGTCCCATCGAATTCGTCATCACAGTGGAGAGAAAAGAGTAAATTTTGATGTAGTATTATTTAAAATCTACAAAATTAAGACTTACGGTAATGCGGCAGCAATACGATAATCCATATTTACATGAAATTTATAAAGCAGAAGAAATGGTTTTTCCCCTATATTTCTACCAATCTCACCTCAACCACTACTTTATCAAGGGAAAATGTGATATAAAATAACAAAAAAAAAAAAAAGAGACACTCGAACTCTATCATAACAGTACACTAAATTCCCTCCCTGAATAAGAAACGCCATCTATATTGGTATAAATATAGCATTCAAGTACAAATTCTGAACGTGAATGAGAGTTACAAATTAAATAGTTATTTTTTAATAATATAAATAATGGATGGAGTAGTATTTTTATTGAACACTGAGATAGGTAGTGGTAAAACGGATGACATACCTAAAATTGAATATTTTCAGTTAAACTGAAAACTATCTTTAAAAGCTTTTTTGGTACTATGACCATTTTCGTTGCATGAGTGTTGAAAGTCAACGAAAAATGGCAATGATATTTAGGATGCTGTCATGGAAGGTCCAGCGTCATGTTCCTAACAATCTTCGTAATTTTTTTAGTGTAGCGACAGTGACTTTCAGTAAGCTCGATTCTTGTCGGTGGCGTTATTACAATTTTTGGGTTATCCTTCCACAAGTTTTTACTGGATCACTTAAGAATTTTTTTTGGGCCCCCGAGAACGTTAATATAAACCGTGTGAATTCTCAAACCTTTCCACATTTCAGGACCTCCAAGTGTGATACCAATGCGAGTGGACTTTGTCAGTATCGGAACAAAGTTTATATACCTATGAAAGCTACTTCAATATTTACTTTCAGGTTACTTTTAACATGCCATAACACATGTCGTTTTCCAACTTTGTCACATTCTGGAATGAATAATCATATACAAATCAGATTATGTTCAAAATCAGCCAGTGTGGACAAACAGAAAAGTGAAGGAAAAAAGACAGATGATGAAAAAAAGCTTATTATGCTAATGGGACCTGAAAATGAAATAATGGGAGTTAAAAGTAAAGTTGAAGCAGAATTACTTGCTAAGAAAAAAGATTTTCAGTAAGTAAAAATAAAAGTAGTTGTTTAATGTGGAGAAATAGAAGAAATTATTTAATAAATGAAAATAAATATAATTTATTACCTCATTTAAAACCTACACGATGTGTGAAAATTAATAAAGAGAAGCATGCATTATCACCAGACCTTCATGAACAATGAATCAAATGAATCTTCATGCCATCCACTTGTCATCCTTATTTAATCTTGTCTTCTGTTCACTTACCACCCACGCAAGCAACTCCTTTGCTTTCAACTGTTTCATATTTGTACAATTTTCAGAAAAAACAACAAAAAAAAACATTCATCTGGTATCTGTTCTGTGAATAAGCCCCTCAACAGCTTTATATCTGTTATATTGCTTCTTCACCTCTGATTTTCTACACTCTGCTAGATTCATTTCCTTAGTCTGTTTTCATAGTTATCATCCCAGATATTACTTTTGTTTCTTAACTCTGAATGCTCTGGAATGGCTTTTCAGGCTACCAGAATTATGCTTAGTGGCTCAGATGTTGTCAACAGAGATATTATTATTATTATGTGACACCTCCAAGGACTCATTGAGGGAGGGCACTCTACTTTTCAACTCTCCATCTCCACCATTTATATGATGAAATAACTATCTTTAGAACAATGAAAAATCTTTTTTGTCAAAAAAAGTCCTTTAATTCCTTTTGTCTCTTCTCTTTTCTCTGTTTTTTGTTTGTTTGTTTCAGATTGCTTCAGTAAACACCTTCCTTATTTTCTGCATTATGATTCATATTCTCTCAGTTTATTACATAGTCTTAGGTTTGGGCCTTTAGTTGCACTATCAGCCTATCAAATTTTAACCCCCCCCCCCCAAAAAAAAGTTTAAAAATATCATCAGGACACTCTAAAAGTACTTTAGACCATTCCTCTCTTTAATTTACATGTAGCCCACACAGTCTCATTGCTGAATCTGATATTCACAATGCCCTCGATACTAGGATGAAAATTTTGTGGAAATAATCTTTTGTATGTTCTCCTGTTATTAATTATTGTACTTAAATTCACCTGGGTTTCTTGGGAATGAGGAAGTGGTAGAGAGATCCAGAAGCAAGTGACCAAGGTGGTAAGTGGTCTGTGGAATTCTTATGAGGACAGATTGACAGACCGTGATCTGAATACTCCTTCACATAGGTTACATCAGTTAGTCGATAGTCAGAAAAGAGAGGATGCGATAGATATAAAATTTTTAGCGACTTGTATATTTCTGTGATTAATACCGAGTGAAATTTTTCACTACATAAATAAATCGAGCAAAATAAGGACATCATGTGACATTTATGTAGAGTGGCTGAATGAGTGTGGGTATGTAGGAAATGCAATATTCTGATTGACCATGATGCTTGCTTAAATATGAGTAGGGAACATGGCATCATAATCGACATGGCAGTTGAAGATTGTGCAAATGTTTAGAGTATGTGTGTGGAAGTGATACTGAGAAGAAAGTTTGAATGACGATAAAACAGGCAATAATGACATTGAAAAACAGATTGCTATTAACGGTAAGCTGGCATGCAAGGTTGACGGCGAACAAATGTGTGTGACTGGCGATAAAATAGTGAGAGTGAATGATGGTAAAAAAAAAAAGGATACAAGATTTGAAAGCTGAGTTGGTGAAGATGGGGCAGATGCAGAGTGAAATGAAGAAAATTAGAGATATGTATGGAAGAGTGAAGAAGGTGAGAAAAATTATGTTGGTATGAAAAAGGTAATAAAGGCACACGAGTGGTGTTGTATGGGGCGATTCAATTATTAGAAGTGAGGTAAACGAGAAGATGCACAAGGTTTGTTTTCTGGGAGGTAAAATGAATAGAGTAAGGCTTTTATGAGGAATAAGCGAGCAAAGGAGTCGGCAGTGGTAGTAGGGACAAATAACTTGACTGGGAACAAAGAAAACATAAGATTGGATATCAGGAGGATGTTGAGAAGGATAAAAGATAATAAGATGGTAGGAAAGGTAGTCAGTGTGTTGCTCAGGTATGGATGCAGGTTGCATGGATTGAGTTTGTTCACCAAAAATTGTTGGAATAAGTGAGACAAGGTTGAATGAGGATGACATTCTGAAGGAATAGAGATGGAAGGGTATGAGTTATTTTGTGAAGATTATTATTATGTAACACCTCCAGGGAGTCCAAAGACTCATCAAGGGAGGGCACCTACTCTACAACTCTCCATCTCCACCGATCGCAACTACCTTCAACTACACCAACGCCATCTACTGCCGATCACCACCACTATTTTCACTGACAATCACAAACATCGATGCTCACGGCGGGATTCGAACCCGCAGCCTTTTGGCTGGGGAGCAGGTACGCTAACCACTCGGCCAACCAGGCCGGCAAAGATAGAAAGGGTAAAAAGGGAGGTGGAGTGCTATTGATGATAGAAAAAGTGTTATGTTCATATAAGGTAGAGATGCAGGGGGGGGGAATAGTAGAAGTGGTTTTGAGGCAGTATGGTGTAAATTAGAGGTGAATAGAATGAAATACTTCGTTGGATGCTGCTATAGACCTGGTAATGTGGAGGGTAGTGAAATGTATAAACAAATAGGAAAATGGTGATCATTATGGGTGATTTTAATTACAGCAATATAGATTGGCACAACAAGATAGCAACCAGAAGTAAAGAAAATGAGTTTTTGAGGGGACGACTACCTCAGGCAGTATGTAACAGAGAGCACATGAGGATTGAGTGCCTTGGATTTGATCATCTCATTAGAGGATGTTATTATAAATGAGGTGTCAATTCTCCCTTTAGTTGGTGACAGTGACCATGAAGTGATTACCTGGGTGGTTGCCAACCATTTGAAGATGTTTGTGAGGAAAGGGAATAAAGGCTGGTGATTATGAGAAGCTCAGGAGACTGCTTTCAGCTGTAGAATGAATGAGGAGTTGGGTAGAAAGGAAATGAATGCTGCTTGATGGCTATTTAAGAACTGTAATAGAAGCAACATCTAAATGTATTCCAAGGGTCAGAAGGTTAAAGGTAGGTGTGAAATGAATGAATGAAGTGATTAAGCATGCAGTACAGAGAAAAAAAGCATTGTGGAGGCAATGTAAGAGGAGTGATAATCAGTTCCATGAGGAATACAAAGAATAGGCAAGAAGGATGGCTTGGTTGGTAAAGGTAGCAAAAGTTCAATGTGAGCAGCAGTTAGCTAATGAAGCCACAAAAAAAATCCTAGGGAGTTCTCTCAATATCTAGCCAGCCAAAAAAAAAAAAAAAGAAGAAGAAGAAGAAGAAAAATGATTATGGTAGGATGTCATTGATTGGAGAAAATGGCATAAGAGCAACTGCTGCAGAGGATATAGTTGAGATATTTAATGAGCCATTCATAAAGGTCTTCATCCTTGTGAATATGACATCATGGAGAATTTGAGAGCAGTGGACGATGAGGAGGATGAAAGACTGACCATGAGTGAGAAAGAGGTATATGGGGAATTAAGCAAACTTGATATTAATAAGGCTGTGGGACTTGATATATCACTGTGTATTTTGAAGGAATGTGCCAGGGAGTTGGTATCTGCCTTGACATATTTGTTTAATGAGTTTTACATTGGGTCAAGTTCCAAAGGAGTGGAAGGAAGGCAAGATTGTACCACTTCATAAAGGAGGTAACAGAATTCAAGCATCAAATTATAGATCAATGTGTGTGTCAGGTGTTGCGGTTAAGGTGTTGGAAAGACCATGAATCAAGATCCAGAATTGGGTTGACAGCAACGGTATTATCTTTGATGGATATACACAGTAGTATACTAAGACTTTGCAAAGGCTTTTGATAGATTACCACATGATAAATTGATAGTCAAACTAGAGCAGATGGGGTTGGATATTAGACTAGTGCATTGGATTTGAGATTGGCTGTCTAATCAGGAATGCTGTTGATGAGCAGTACTTGCAGAATGATTGAATAGGCTGGAATTGTGAGCATGGGAAAATGGATGTCAGTTCAATTTCACTGAATGTAAAGTCACGCACTTTTGCGTGATTAGATATATTCAATGGTGTATTGTATTGTATTGGTGGGATTATGCTAGAAGAAACTGATCAGACTAAAGATGCTTGCATATACCACATCCAATTGCCATTGGATGTGATATGCAAGCAGTGTGAATGAATTCAGGAATAAGCATGATAGCTGCTGCATGTAGTATGTGGCCTCCTTCGATGAGTCCCTTACTCCCTGGGGGCTTGTCTTAATATTAATAGGTATCAACAAGTTGTGTATGAGGGAAGCAATATCCCAGAAGAGGAAAGGCACTAGTGATGTGCCTCCAGGGTCTGTTTTAGGGCCATTGCTGTTTAACCTGTATGCTAATGATATTGGGGAAGATTTGAATGGGGATTCAAATCTTCCCCAATTGTTGGGACAAAACTATTAGTTGGGACAAACTATGAGTAGTAGAACAAGAAGATTGAATAGACCAAGAGAATGGGCACAGAAGTGGGGATACCAATTCGATGTTGCAAAATGTAAAGTTTTAAAATTTCGAAAACAAAGATGGAATGTAGAATTTACTCTTGGTGAGGATATATTGTTGGAGGAAATAAGAGATCTTGAGATGATGGTGGATAAGAAACTAAAATTTAGAGGACATATTGTTAATTGTGATGACAACACAACGAATTGTGATAATGATCAGAGGACACTGACATGTAGAAGTAAGGAGATTCTGGTTCCATTATATAAGGCTCTGATTAGGCTCCATATGGACTACTGTTCACAGATTTGGTTACCTGGATTTCAAAAGGATGAAGAGATGTTGGAGAGGATCCAGAGGTGATTGGCCAAAATAGTTTCTGATCTCTGGAACGTTGAATATGAGGAAAGGTTGAGAAGATGCAATCTACAGAATCTAGTCAATAGGAGGAAGAGGGGTGATATGGTAGAGACATACAAGTTAGTAAGGGATTGTTATAGGATCAATGTTGAAGAGGTTTCATAAAATGGTAGGAGAACAGAGGAGAACAAGAGGTCATCTCTGGAAGCTGTATAAGGAGGGTGCGAAACAGGTTTTTTGCATGGAAAGTTGTGAATGATTGGAATGCATTGCTAGAGAACATTGATGTCTGCAGAGAATTTGAATGTGTTTATGGCATGGTATGTTGAGCTGTGTGTATGACAGAAGGGACCTTCTAGATGCATCTGTAACTCCATGGGATCTTAGAATAATAATAATAATCTCTAGAAATTGAGTAAGATTTTGGTTAGTAAGGGCAACAGGACTAGATTTTTTTCAAAGTAAATTATATTTGACAAATTATATTTTTGTTTAATCCTTTACTCAAGTGTAAGCAAATGGAGTTTGCATGTGAAGTATCCTCATGACTGGGCTACTTCTCTATATAGAGAGGCTATTGACTTCATCATACTAGTTGCCTCAGTATCCCATAATACAAAAACATGGGAAGTATGAATTCTCCATTCTCGAATATCAGGGACTTTTACTGGGTGCCAGCTGTGTTCAGAAACTATTGAAAATACTGATAGGACTGTTAATTGTTGTTTAAGAGATACTTGTGCCATGAGAGGTTTCTTCAATTAACATGAAAAAACACAATGGATGAGTAACACTATTTATTTAAGGCATATATTTCAGCCTGAATATTACAGGCCATCATCAGGGGCAACAATAGTAGAATGCGTACAATGGAATATTTTGAAAAAGTAAGAGCCTCATGATGTTATACATGATGAGGCTCTTACAATGGTTTCCTCAGTTATGCCATTGCGTTGTTTAATGTACAGCATTACAAGGCTTTTACTTTTTCAAATCATCTATTATTCGCATTCTATTTTGTAATTAACTATTATTGCCACTGATGATGGCCTGTAATATTCAGGCTGAAATATTTGACCTTAAATAAAGAGTATTATCTCGTGTGTTTTTTCGTGTTAATTGAAGAAATACTGAAACAACACTCACTAATACACTGTTTTTCCTTATAACACATCCAGTAGGTAATGTTCTGTCTCCAACCACTAGGCTGTGGATTTGAATCCTGCTATGGGCATGGATGATTTTAAAAGCATACTCTGGCCAAGCTTGTATAGCCCTTTAAGTTTATAAAGTTCATATTTTTAAAAGAAAAAAAAAATGAAAGGAAGTGACGAAAGAATTGGACTTTCTTGATGTTCTGGGCGAGGAGGGATTTGCTCTGAAGTGAAAGGTAAAGGAGCAACAATCTTAAGAAGAATTCTTATATGTAGAAATGTTAATTTTGCTCCGACAAGGAATATCAACCTTACATTTAGCACCCTCAATCACCTAAACTAGTGTAAAAGCAGGCCACTTGAAAAGGTTAAGGCTTTACACCCCAAATCTTTGAAATGCTTCAAGTGCCATGACATACTAAAATTGTTTGTTGTGGCTCAGTTGCAAAGGAGAACATCCAGCTCATTCCTAAGCATGTAAAAAAAAAAAAAAGGACATTAACTCACAACATGACTGCCCGGTTTCTCACATTTATATCAACCTAGAATGCTGCTATAATCTAATCTACTCATCAAATACATTAAATCTTCTAATGAGCTTCCCTTCAAACAAACAAAAAAAAAAAATCATCCCAGGAATGATCTCTTTAAATGAAAATTCCTTTAGCAAAAAAAAAAAAAAAAAAGTTTAAGAACCATCTCACAAGAAAAAGTCTCCATACATCTCAGCAGAAAAACTGTAAAGAATGTTGCATCCAAAATTATTAAAATTCTGAATATCCTGGATGGAATGCAGGTTGATTATGTCTTTGATATTTTTCCTGAAAAGGAAGACTTGGATACTGGCCATTCAGAATTTCCCAAAAAGAAAAATTCAACACTTGATAAAAAAAAAAAAAAAGAAAAAGAAAAGAGCTATCACAGTCAGAAGCCAGGTAAAACACTGCAGGCATATGCTTCTGTATGATTCCTCTTGCAGAAGAATATGCCAGTATAGCTTTTCTTCCAGACAAAATCTAGAAAGTGCAAGCCACCTAGTCTGCCAATTCTGAAACTCAAAATGGATGTACAATTACTTACCCAAAAGTAATTTTGGATACACTTGGAGAGAGTTTGCCAAAACTGAGCAAGCACTGTAGGACTACATGACATTGATTATGAGATGTTCAAACATCTGACACGATCTTCCATAGAACAGCTGCTCTGCCTCTACAATAGAATCATTTGTTAGGATGAATTTCCAGATCCTTGGCAAAGGGCAATCATAATTCCCTTTTCAAAAGCCAGGTAAGCTTGGTATTCCTTTTTTGTTCTAAACAGTATTTCTCTTCTCAACTCCTGACATATTATAAATCTAAAATCTGCAAACTCGTAGAATATTCTCATATTTGGGATGGTGCACCTAAAATCTCCTCCAGAATGCTTGATTGTCTTCAGAAGATAGCTGTCCTCATTTCAATATTCTCAAAAATGATGGAGAAGGTAATCAACAGCCAATTTCTTCACTACCTAAAGATCCATTGGTTAATTGAGGATCACCAAGATGGAATCCACCATTCTAATTCTACCTCAGACCTCCTCACTAACCTGGTTTACTTTTGGACACAGGACATGATAAAATTGAAAGAAACTTGTACACTCTCTCAATATTTCCGAGGCATTTGATGGAGTCTGGCATTGTGGCTTTCTTTCCAATCTACTATCTTATAGTTTCCCTCCTCTCCTTTAAAGAATGGATTGCCAGCTTCCTTTCTGGTTATTCTCTGGTCTCCAGCTTTGAACAAATCAAATAATTTGTTCATTAATGCTGGAGTTCCCCAAGACTCTATGCTTTCACCTACTGTCAATGTTCAATCCTATTCATAGCTTTGCTGATGATAGTACACTCCATTCCTCTTCATTATTCACAGAACTTCATAGTACTCAGGTGACTCAAGCTTCAAGATTTAGTGGCCAGTACATTAAATACATATCTTCTAGCCATTCTCAAGTGGGTTGAAGAAAATTTAATAAATTTTAATGCTACCAAAATGCTAAAAAATGCAGTCTTGCCTTATTTCTTGGAAGAAAGATTATGCTTCACTCTCCCTCACTTTTAGTAACTCCACTCGCCAACCAAGATCGGTTTTCTGTTCTTGTATTGATGATTGATGTTCACATCCAGCCTCTTCAGTCTAAAAAAAAACTTGGTATTCTTTTTTGTTCTAAACATTACATCTTTTCTGCTCAATTCCTAACATTTTATAAATCTCAAATCTGTCCAGACTTATTGTTTTCATATCTAGGGTTGTTTCCCACAAACTTCCCTCGGAATGTTAGATTGTATCCAGAATAGAGAGAGAGAGAGAGAGAGAGAAATTTGCTTAATAGATGACTCTTTCCTCACTAACTTCTTCCATTTGCTTTCCCATAGATGCTCTGTTTCTGCATTGTTGATGAGTTTCAACTAATGTATTTCAATGGACACTGAACTGGTCACCCCTATTCTTCCACTTCCCTCTGTGTACAAACGCAGGCAGCTACTGGTCAACATCCATATACCATTCAGCTGCAGACTCAGCAACCAATCTCCCATCCTCTTCCTTCATTCTATTCATACCTCTGTTCTTTGGAACAATTTTTTCCACATTTTCCCAACACATACAACCTCTAACTCTTCAAGAAACGCTCATCAAGAGCTTTCTCTCTGATCATATGATCCCAACATATGGTGCTGTCGTTTTAGTGACCTCTTATGTATGGTATTGAAAAAGTCCATTAGGATGTCTTTCCTAAAAAAAGATATGTAGTATCAGTTTCTTTGACTTAAAAAAACATGTGGCATATAATATACATGCCATATTCAATAAATAACTTTATTGAATGCAGATGGTACACGAGTGTCGGAAGCTAAGGAGATTGTTCAGTTAATGAGTGCTCACTTTGCTAAAATATATTATTATTATTATTATTATTCAGGCTTCCATGGAGTCAAAAGACTCATCGTGGGAGGTCCTTCCTAAGAAACACAAAGTCTATCAAGATTCATCGAGGGGAGATCCCCTCCTTAGAAACACAAAGTCTATCATACCACTCCTTGAACTCATCGACCGTTCTCGCTCTCACCACTTCATCAGGCAATGCATTCCATGGTTCAACCACCCTCCATGCAAAGAAACCACTTCTCACCCTCTTGCTCACAGTTTCCTTTCGTAACTTCCAGGGATGGCCTCTTGTCATCACTCCTTCCCGCTGTTCAACTAAGCGAAAGAACTTTCCAGTGTCAACCCTGTAACCACCTCTCAACAGTTTAAAAGTCTCAATCATATCACCTCTCCTTCTATCCACCAAACTCTGCAGTCCACATTCCCTCAGCCAATCCTCATAACTATCATTGTACAGTCCTGAAACCATCTTTGTTATCCGCCTTTGAACCCTTTCCACAGTTAATTTATCCCCTTCAAAATCTGGGGACCAAATCTGAGAACAATAGTCCAAATGTGGTCTGATCAGGGTCTTATACAATGGAATGATAACTGTTTTATCTCTGCAGGTCAGTGTCCTTCTCAACCAGGCGTATGTAGTATGGTGCACAGTGCTATTGCTACGTTTAATGAAGAGTTAGAGGTTCATGAAAATGAGGTTGAAGAGCTTTTGCATAACCTGGATAAGAATTTGTCAATAGGGACAGATGAAATATCTGCCCGTTTGTTAAAGGAATGTTCAACTGAATTTGTATAACTTGAGTCTCAGCTCAGGAATGATACCACAGGAATGGAAGGAATGTAATATAGTTCCATTGCACAAGGGTGGTGCAAAACTGATGTGTCTAACTACCGACCAGTTAGTATTTCTGGTGTGGTAGTGAAGATTTTAGAGAAGTTAGTAAGAACTCGCATACAGAAATGGGTAGACAATCATTCTATACTCTGCAGGGAACAGCATGGGTTTACTAAAGGAATGGCATGTTTTAGCAATTTGCTCATATTTTATAACAATGTTACGGCCGAGTTGGATAAAGGAAATGGATACACAATGATAATGTTTGATTTTTCTAAGGCATTTGATAGGATACCACACGATAGGCTGTTGCGTAAACTGGAGAATATGGGATTGGAACATAATCTGTTGACTTGGATCAGGGGAAGGTTAACAGACAGATATCAAAAAGTGGTATATAGTGGGTGTGAATGTAACCAGTGGTGTACCTCAGGGTTCAGTTCTTGGGCCATTATTGTTCAATCTGTACATTAATGACTTCAAGCAGGGTCTATCATCAGATTTGCAATTGTTTGCTGATGATGCAAAGATAGGCAGGGCAATCAGGGATGCTACTGATATTCAGCAATTACAAAATGATTTGAATAGACTGGAAATCTGGGCAAACGAAAATGGCTGTCAGTTTAATGTTAGTAAGTGTAAAGATATGCACTTTGGCGTGATTAGAAATCCAGCGGCATATTATATCAGAAATTGAAGAGGCAATCGATCTTGGTGTATTGGTGGATAAGATTTAAGGTTCACAGGTCACATAGCAAAAGTTGCAAATACAACTCAGAGGATAATTTCTATGCTGAAGCGAACCTTGACATGTAAGGATAAAGA